>NC_087207.1:55627518-55633473 GCF_015104395.2 Macrobrachium nipponense
TGGACGCAGTCCAAGAACAGGCCGAAATTCTCGTCGAGGCCCTGAAGGAGCAAGAGGGCCAGGCGCGGCCCATCGCCGAGGCTTTGAACTTCGTCATCATGAACATCATCTGGAAAATGACTGCGAGTACGGAAATCATTAGCCTATTTCGTATAGTGTTTGAAATGATGTAATTCGTAATATAATATGGAAAATGCCTTTTACGATGGGAAGACCTTATCCGTAACAGACTGCACTCGACTATTTTCTAGACATATTGAATTACAAACAATTCCACGTCGTAGCTGCTAACTTAAACTATAAGCCCTACTTTAAACTTGACATTCATTTTAAAGAGAAGATTTTTAAAACGTATCACATCTGTAATGGTGCCATAGGGAAAAATAACCACTATATGGTAGCAGATAAGTAAGGAAGTCTACAATCTTTGGGTTCGTTAAGTGTTACTAAAAACCATAGAAGGACATACTTGATATATGACTGAAGATACGATTATGATTGAACTAGATGAAGAAGACTAGACAGTTTAAACGGATGATATTAAGCATTAAATTAGCATTTTTTTTAGTCTTGTATATATATATATACTGGTTGACCAACCTAGGGTTGCCTGGGAAAACTCTGAATGACAACCAATAAACTCTCTCTCTTTCTCTCTCTCTCCTCCCAGACCCCTCCACTCTCTCACTTCCTCTCCCTCTTACTCTCTCTTTATCTCTCTCACTTCCTCTCCCTCTTACTCTCTCTCTCTCTCTCTCTCTCTCTCCTCCTTCTCACTCTCCCCCTTCCCTGTTAGGATAGTTGTTTCAGCTACCTTGTCCAGCACTTTTGACACTATATTTCACCACTTCTCACCCCCTGTTCCTACTGGGGCTGAAATTGGACTTGATGGGCATCAGGAGTATCTATTCATCCCAGTGACCTCAAAAACTATGCATTAGGCACTAATGTCTGTCATTTTTTACATTTTTTTACACCTTCCCACCCCTGTGCCCGCCTCCCCCCAGCCCCGACCATTACTTATCAAGTTGAACTTAGACTCAAATGGCATTAAGAGTATCATTTTCATCTCAGCAACCTCAAAAACTATGGATTAAACACTAATATCTGTAGTTTTCGGTTATATTTACATGTCTCCAACGTCCCTCCCACTTCCCACTCACTGACAGCCTCCTATTCTATCAGGGCTGAACTTGGATTCAAAAGGTATTGGGAGTGTCACTGTTCATAAGCAATTCTGAGTCCTAACACAAAATCCTTCCCTTAAACTCGAGCGAATCTTTAAAGGAAAAACAGTTTAAATATAAGGGGGGAAAAAGGTGATGCTTCAAAATTTAATGTTTTTCACCTTTATCCCCAGACAAACACTTCGACATTAAGAGTCCCAAACACCGATACTTGAGGCAGCTGATAGCGGACTCCATTCCTGCGAGCAACAACGTTATAGTGGCGGACATGCTGCCATGGACGAGCACCGTTCTGCCGAAATTCGTCTTTCGCGCCCTTTTCAAAGTGGATAAATTTATTGAAATTATGGACAAGTTCCGTGAATTTTTCCAGGTGGATAGTGGTTTAATTTTATGTTTGAAGGAGCTAAAAGGAAGCACAATTTATTCAAAAGATAATCATCTATCTGTCTATCACACTCTATGTATATAACCTATGCTTACTATATATAGATTTTCATTAACAATTTCTTATCATTTATACGGAGAAAAACTTTTCCTCCTGCAGGAGATGATCGTAGAGCACAAAGAGTCCCTGAATCCTGACGACCCGAAGGACCTGATCGACGCCTACCTCCTGGAGATGAAGGACAGGGAGGAAAATCCGGGAGTGGCTGAGGGCGTTCGTCATGGTAGTTTCCTAATTTTGTTTATCTTCACCTTTTATATTTATCGTCCTTCTATTCCTTGTTATTGTCCTTGCTTCGCTTAATCTGTTCGCACACAAACACATACACACGTGTATATATATACATATATATCTTCTTTCCCACTGTTATCCCCACATTATGGGGTCGGTTGACTGATACGCCCCCTCTACTGGCGTCTATTAAAGGCATCATCCTCCACCAAACCTCTTGTCTCTATATCTTCCTTAACTTTATCTCGCCATCTAATTCTCTGTCTCCCTCTCGATCTTCTTCCTCTAACAAGTTCCTTCCAAGCCATCTTTTAGGTAGGAGTTATCTTCCTACTTTTACCTTTCCATAGAAACAAACTTTGAATCAGCTCCATTAAGAAACAGAGCTTTATAGAGCATTGCTTCCTTTTGAGATGAATTCATTTGGTTTAAAGGAGTCTGCTTATGAGTCTCCTAACGGTAAGTGTAAATGAACTTCACTGCTATGGTAGTTTATTAATTTCAGCAGCACCATGGGCCTAGCTAATTTAGTGTTTTCACGTGGTTCTCATAGACCTATCTTAGATTTTAAGGTTTCCCAATCTGACCAGCACCTTACCGAAGTCAAAAACATATTGGCTTTAACTTTCTGCGTTTATAAGTTGTTACATGTATATGTTGCTTGATTATTGATGACGTTCTTTCTGGACTCGCTGCAGAGGCTGACCTACGGATCGTGCTCTTCGACGCGCTCTTTGCCGGCACAGACACGACCTACAACACCATGAAGTGGATATTCCTCTACTTGGCGGCCCATCCAGATAAGCAGCGGAAGTTGCAAGAGGAGCTGGACAGTGCCGTCCCAAGTGGCACTCTCGTGACGCTGGAGGACAAACCCAGGTAGCTAAAAAAAGAGAAAGAGAAAAAAAAAGTTTCTTCGGTGTAATCGAGTTTTCTGTATAGCTTATAATCAAGGCCACCGAAAATGTAGATCTATCTTTCGCCGGTCCCGGTATAATTCTGTTTGAGCCGCGGCCCAAGAAAATATATATAGAGTGTGTTGTTGCGTTGGCAGAAGCACGACCATGGCTAACGTTAACCATAAATATAATAAAAACTGCCGAGGCTAGATGGCTGGAATTTGGTATGTATGATGATTGGAGGGTGGATGATCAACGTAACAAATTGCAGCCCTCTAGCCTCAGAAGTTTTCTAGATCTGAAGGCGGGCAGAATAAAGTGTGGACGGACGGACGGATAGGCAAATCCGGCACAATAGTTTTCTTTTACGGACAACTAAAAGATAAAGAGAGAGAGAGAGAGAGATAAAGGACGGGGTGTAGGCCTAACGCTCCTGTCTTGTGAAATACCAAACGTTATGATAACTGGGAATTGATTACCTATTTTTAATTCATTGTCATTAGTACCATATCGCTGCAGATTTTTTCCCTTTATAATGAAGAGTCGTTAACCCTTACCCAATGCTTTTCTTTCATCCGGTCTTGAGACAGACTTGTGTTCATAATCTGTTTCATAGTTGCTAATCCGGTCTTGAGACAGGCTTGTGTTCATGATCTGTTTCGTAGTTGCTAGATAACTGAATCGTCCCTCTGTTTCAAGGATTCCCTACACTGAGGCCGTAATCAACGAAGTCCTTCGCATGTCTAGTCTCACCAACGTAGGCCTACCTCACTGCCCAGACAGGGACATGGTTCTAGCTGGATATAAGATCCCGAAGGTAAGACTTATTTTCAGCAACATAATATATACCATTTACAAAAGTCTGATTCGTTCGCCCTTGCTTAATAGGCAAGCAGTAGTAGTTGTAGTAGGTATTAGATGAAGCCAGCCTTGTGCTGGCACAGGCTCTTGCTTTTCAGCAATAACTGAAGTTCAAACACGTTTGATAATTGTAACATGGTTCGAATTCTTCTTTATTTTCCCCGTAGGGAAGTATGGTCACCCCAGTAACAGCGTCTATCCACTTCGATCCGAGGTACTGGGACCAGCCTGATTTGTTCCTCCCTGAACGCTGGCTTAGTCCAGAAGGAAAGTTCGTCATGAGAAAGGAGGGTTACCTGCCCTTTGGCACAGGTAAATAGCGAGGTACTTTATTTTCGCTGATGGCAAAAGAGGAATTCTCATTTGTGTTTCTTTGCATGCGTGTACAGATGTATATGTGTAGGCCACCTGAGCGTGTATGCCGTCAAATAAACAAACGTTGCAAGGGCTCTTCGAAGGCACAATGTAATCCACGACTGGTTACAAGTGTGGCAGAAGCAAGGTATAATGACGTAACAGTGTAGAGGAAGTTATTAACCAAATTCCCTAAGAGGAAATCATTTTCAAAATGTCGATAAGCTGTTTATACATTCATCATTATCATCCCTGTGTAGGTTATTCCGGGAACAAAAAGAAAAAGCTATAATCCCATGAACTATACTTCCATTCACAAACAGGTTGAGTCTAGTTTCCATCGTTCAGTATTCACACAGATTTTAATACCACTTTCCAGACCAAAAACTCATAATTCATGTAGTTCATCATCTCCATTTCACAAGCAAAAAACTCGCCATTCTCATGGAATTCCATTCCATCTTCCAGGCAAGAGATCGTGCGTGGGAGAGTCTCTCGCGCGCATGGAACTGATGATATTCACAGCCACTGTCTTGCAGAATTTCACGATCAGTCCACCAGAGGGAAAGACCATCGACTTACTACCAGATTTCGACAACAGGGTCATTCACATGTCTAGGAAACAGGATGTCGTCTTTACCAGCAGGAATCTATGATTTGCATTGCCTACCCCCACCCCCGCCCCCTAACAGACATGAAAGTATAGATGTTTCTGCCCGAGAACTTGGTCTGTTACGAGTCTGTCTTTGGTCTATGGCCTCCGGACCTCCACGAGATGGTTAACTTCCGGGAAAAAATATTCGTAGTTAATTATTTGCTTTGATTGCATTATTATTATCGCTCATACATTCAAACACTCGTTAGTAGAAGAGTTCACAAATTGAATATTAACTGCTTTCACATGATTTATGTTCCATAATGTAGTACTTTTCAAATCGTATTGATTCTATCCACTATGATTAATATATTTTGGTGGTCTGGTAATAACTAACACTAATAAACAACAAAAATACATCCTTGACTTTTTTACAGTCTTCGAAGCAGTGTTGCTCGCGCTGGCAATAAGGCCAGCTTAATCCAAAACCAAATTACTTGATTGGGGCTTCGAATTAACTTAGGTTAATTTGTTTTATTGTACTTCCTAAAATTTAGGATCTCTTGGAAATTGTACGAAAAGACCCATAAATACAAAATTAATCACATGGAGGGGGAACTCTCTCTCTCTCTCTCGCCAGCCAAATTACTATAACGGCTTGATATACTGCATAACATCATAGCCATATATAATATGATGTATATTTTTATGTAAAATAAATTTAAAGAAGTTATAGATGCTAATAATGTTAATATTTGTCTGTGGCCAAATCCAGATAATGGAGATAGCGATAAGTTTCTGCCAGCGGAACAGAAGACAACTACACACCTCTGCCAGACGCACGAAGACTGTCAGCGTCTAAAGTTGCAAGCTAGGATGACGAAGGAAGTTTTATGCGTAGGAAACAGATAAACATATTATTCGCCCCTCACGAATTTTATGACTTTACTCTTGGTCATTCATCCTCGCATGAGTTGTCTTTCCTAAGCGTATCTGCATTGAATACTCGATGAAAAACGCTGTCTCAGAGGATGAAACATCATTCATCCATTGAAAATGCAAATATTACTGTTTTGTTATGGGCTTCCAGGCATGTCTATATCTTACCTTCTGTACCGATCAGTTCTGCTGTTATTTTCTATTTTCTGGTCACTTTCTTTATGTTCTTCTCATTCTTCTGCCATCGATTTTTCTTCAACGAAAATATAGGTTTGTGTAAAGTCTCACATGTGTGTTTTCACTGCGCGTGTGTGGACGAACTTACCTGTCAGGCATCACGTAGCTCAGAGACACCAGTAGGTATCTTAAACCTGTAGTGAATCTCTTCAGAAGCGGAATTAAATTAATCTTTTAACACTGAATAAATGAAAGGAGACTCTC
>NC_087207.1:55633973-55696374 GCF_015104395.2 Macrobrachium nipponense
AAAGGAGACTCTCTACTTCCATAAAGAATTCAGATGTCTTGAGAAATGAAAATTACGCCATTTCTCAGAAGATATCTATCAGTTTCATTCCAGTTGAACCCAGTGAAATAAACTGCTGTTCTGAGAGGCCCCGAACAATGCCAGAACTCTGTCTGGCAACGCCAATCCCACCTCTCAAATTTAAGGACAAATGACAAAGGCAACAAGTCTATCAGCTTCAGCCCAGCTGTCAGGTCTACTATATAAAGTGTCTTTACATGAACTTGAGGCAAAGACAAGTGGTTTACTATTTCAGCCCAGTTCCCAGGTCTTGTAGACGAAGTGCCTTATTAAGAGCCTATGGATAGAGGCAAGAATTTTCAGTTTCAGCTCAGTTCTAAGAAGAGAAGTGCCTTTTCAAGAGCCTGTAACAGGGGCAAGATATCGATCCGTTTTAGCTTCTGGTGAGATTGTTGTCCTGATGATAATTTTTTGCTTTTTTAGTGCTCAACTGATAAAGGATTGCTACATAGTCTCGCTCCACCCATTTTTTTTATTGATTGATCAGTAGTGTAAAATATATATATAATATATATATATATATATATATATATATATATATATAATATATATATATATATATATAGATAAATGGGATTGAAGGTGGTAATCTCTCTCTGATACGGTGGTTCAACGGCTCAATGACCTGAGCTACAAAATGGCTGCCAACTACAGGAGGAAATTATTTTTAAAAAGCTCAAAGTGAGAGAGAGAGAGAGAGAGAGATAAGGCTTAGGAATTCTCTTTTAGCCTCTATATCTCCAGGTTCTTGCAGCCTTCCCTTTCTCAAGGGGCGCTGGGGTAATGCGCTGGCATAAGGCCTAGCGAAGAGACCAGAAAACAAAGAACTTAAAATAGATAAGGACATTGGACATAGAAAAATAATCACCTAACCGGAAATATTCACTGAAATATGCATCTAAAGTATTCTAGTATTAGCTGTACGACATTTGGTATGGCATGCCCCAATTGCAAGCCAAAGGGATGCTACAAGTATTGCATGAGTCAGTGTTGTCACACGTACGATAATTATCGTACATGTACGATAAAAACGGCCTTGGTACGATGCACGATAGCATTTTCCATTATCGTACGGTTTGTGCGATAATTCTAAGGTGTCGATAAGTAAATAATTACAAATATAAATGGTCGGTGAACTCCTCCATGAAACAGACTAATTTGTATAAAAAAGAAAGAATTATTTCAAGAGTCCGTACATGGCTTGCCGCCGCTTGTCTCCAATTGTAACGTGGTTCATAGGCTATTGGAACAGTGGGAGGCACTGAAGCTATTTTTCTCGAAGTGGCTCGCTGAGAAACTATTAGCAACATAGTTGATTATATCAACTCCCTTCATGATCCTTTCATGAAGTTATATTTCATGTTCCTTGACTGGGTTCTTCCAAAGTTTACTGAGTTCAACAAATTTTTCCCGTCAGATAAAGCAGTAATAACAGTTCTCCATGATGAAAGTGTCCATGCTATTCAGAGACCTCCTTCTCTCATTTATGGACAGGCCAAATGTACCTAGGAGTTAAAGTTATGCAGGGATTAAAAAACCCCTCCATACAGGGAAAGAAAGTTTAACAGCAGGGGAAAGTTTTATCAGAGGTGTAGAAGTTTCCTTGTAGTGGCATGCACACAAATAAAGAAGAGGTATAATTTCAATGATGGTGTCCTGTCAAAGTTAAACTCTCTGTCCAAAAAATGTTCTCTCATCAGAATTCAGAGAAAGAATCCCCTCCTTATTCCCTCTTGCATCTGAGCTTCCTCTGAAGTACCCCCACCCCAGATGACCACTCACTACTTCAAAAGCTGGATGATCAATGGAGAATGTTTCCCATATTGCAACATGAACTTCAACATCTCGTTAATGAGTCACCTGATAAGTTCTGGGGAGAAGTGTCCCAAAAAGAGTCTTGTTTTTCAGACGTAGCCAATTTTGCTCTAACTGCTCTTTGCTTGCCGCACTCTTATGCTGAATGCGAACGAGTGTTCAGTAAGTTAAACTCTTTAAAACTAAACAAAGAAACAGAATGAAAACAAGGACAGTTAATGGGGCTTCTTCTCTCTGCTAGTTGCACGTTTATCATGTTCAGCTGGTGACTCTCCACCTATAACAATATCATCCATATGGATAAGCAAAATCATAAATGCTAACAATTGAGAAATGAACTTCTGAAATATTGCAGGAGCAGAATGGATACCAAATGGTAAGCGTAAATATCTATATGACCCAAATGTGTGTTAATTACAAAATATTTACGGTCTTCTGGAGCAACTTCCATTTGCAAATAAGCCTTCTTGAGATCAAGTCTGGTATAATACTTATATCCAGACACACTGGAAATTAATTCTGACATATTAGGTAATGGGAATTTAGATTCATGAAGAATTTAATTTATTTTACGAAAATCCACATAAACCCTAAGGGATCGCATTCTGCTTCTTGACAGTAACAATTGGTGAGGCATAATCTGAGAATTTTACTCTTTCTATAATCTTATTTTTTTCAAGCTCTTGCAGCGCACTCTCAGCCTCACGTGCGTCAACGTCAGTGGCACCGTGCGGACCTTCTGAAAAAAACAGGAACATGACCAACTTTAGGATACAATAGGGCATGACAGTTCTTAATTGGTTTCAAACTATCTACATTATATTAAAAGTCCTACCTATCAAGTTATTTGGGAGTCTGACCCAACAATTATGAATGAACGTCTAAATGATTTTGCTGTTTGTATAGAAAATTTGAAACTTTGATCTTTCCAAATACTTTATTTGGCACTTGGTTATAACCCTGCAATTTAGTTCTACAGTTCAGTAATGTACAATTTAACTTCTTGAATCATTATACTTTAATGTGGAAATAGCTGAACCGGTGTCAATTTCAAATAAAAATGGCTTATGATTCAATTGACAACTAACAAACAGTAAATGTTGAAACAGAAGTCTTGTTTACTATACATTTCAAATCAACTGACTCATCATTGGATTCCTCTTCTTGGATTATAATATAACTTCATGAGTCTTCTTCCTTCAAGTGGGGTTTCGTCGTTGGGGGCGCTCTTGTGAAAACTAACCTGAAGCTGCTGTACAAACCTAAGAGACAATTGTCATAAATTAATACTTTCCCGAGCTGAAGGTGGATTAAATACACACTTCGTGTAAAGTTACTCTCAGCTTTATTGTTCCTTCACTCCGTTACAAGTGGTATAACTTATAACTTAGGCATAGCGTTACTCTCCTGATCCTGGGCCTGGCTGCCCTTTTCGGATCTTGTTTACATGCTGACCTCTTTTTGACCGGGTCCCGCCAGCATTACAAAGTAGAAGAATAGTAATGTATCTCTATATCAGGGTTGTAACAGTAGCTATATGCAGTATGTATGCTATATTTTTTTTTCAGTTTTAGACATCAAAGGTAGTGTTGGAATTGTTTAACAACGAAATTCTGAAATGTCACCCATGGAGAGATCCGGTCAGGACGACGTAAACAGAACGTAGAAAACAACTATTATTCGAGTTTTAAAGTTGAAATAGGCCAATTTTGTACTGGGTGATAATTCACAGAACATTCAAAAAGTGCATTTATCTCCTGTTTTATTAATCACTGACTTCTCATTTTGCCTTAACATGAGAACTGCGTGTGTGTGTGTAACACACTCGATCGGTATCCGAGGCAAAACATCCTGTTACATTTCTTTTACAGTATACTAAATGGGATTTCTGAATGACGAGTCCAGCGCAATTCATTTTAATAACACACCAGAAAGTAATCTATCTTTTTATATTTTACTGTAAATTATTTTACATCACATAATAATATAGAAGCTTCACTTGTATTTGTTTTACATCTATGGTTACATATCATGGCATTTTCAACAGAAGTCCTTCGGTTTCGGCCGACGTCGGTGACAAGCAAACTTTCATTATATAGAGACTCCTGATTTAAAACTATTAACGTCAGTAATTTTATTTAATAGTGTATGAAAGAGGTGAAGATAACTTTCTACTTATATAATATCAGCAGATTGATCTGAGAACGTAAAATGATGGGATTTTATATACAAGATGGTTTATTGAGTGTCTTCAAGACCCAGTAATTTCGCTTAAGTTCCTGCAGCAATTTTACAACTGAAGGATTCGGGTATGGTTGAAATCAATTATTTATATTTTACTGGACATCAGTTGCCTTGTGAATGGAAAAAGTATTGGTAGTCTATATAACTATTCCGCGGCGAGCTAGATTATGGCATTTGACGTTTTTCTATGCAGTTTTACCTCCTATTCGTTTCGGGAACACATGATTCAGTGTAAGGCTACTGAAAACCACTATAGGCTGAATATCCCAAAAAATTATTGGCGGAACTACAGCGGATATTGGTAATTTGGCATAGGTATTCTAGGTGGGTGAAAATACAAGAGCGAAATACAAGGATATGTTTTAAATGGTCCATGATACTGTAATGAAGGGTATTAAAGTGCAGCGTGCACCAGCTAAGTAAGGACCTGGTAACTTAGGCTTATGTTAGTGGTCTACCAGGCTATGACCTGATACCTAAGGTTTAGTTCAGGTTAAGGTCAAAGGGTAGATTCCCTGCCGATAATTTTTAATTGGTTAAGTTTCCCAAAGTTAGGTTAAGTTGCAGTCCAGGAGGCGGCAAAAAAAAGTCCGTCTATGTAAGGCCTTCTGTGCCCTTGACTTTGTTACATTTTATTGCAACCCTGTTATTTTAATTCACAGTTCCTTAAATTAGAGTATTGGTGGGGGGGGGACGCTCATGAGAGCGAATCCCCCTGGCATCCTAGGTTAGGATCCATGATAGGTGAAGTAAGTCAATGATTTCACCCACCCAAAATACCTGGCTTTCCTTATAAAAGGGGGAGGGGGGTTTTATTATGTAGAAAAAAAAAAAAAAAACGTGTATTTTGGCCAAGTCCGACGTGCTAGATAGGCTATAAGGCGTTTTTTTTTCAATTCGTTCAAATGCAAATTTCCTCGTTAATTGTAGCACAGTAATACCTTGATAAAAGAGACAGTCTTCACAGTAATACCTGGATAAAAGGGACAGTTTTCACAGTAATACCTGGATAAAGGGGACAGTCTTCACAGTAATACCTGGATAAAAGGGACAGTCTTCACAGTAATACCTGGATAAAGGGGACAGTCTTCACAGTAATACCTGGATAAAAGGGAAGGACAGCATAGTAATACCTGAACAGTCACCACATTAATACCTGGTTAAAGATTACTGATAGCACAGTAATACCTGGATGAAAGGGAGTGTCACCACAGAACACTGGATAAACGGGACAGTCACTACAATAATACCTGGATCAAAGGGACAGTAATACCCGTCAGTTCACCCCCACGACTGTTAGAAGGGTGAACGTCCACGTGTAAAAAATAGAACTGTCAGTCGGACCATCGCTCATTTGCCAGAAGAGTGACACAACTCAAAAAATGTGTTTTGAGCTATTGATACCAGCAGATAGCCTGTTCTTTATTCCATATTGTGGTGAAAAATTCTTATTTGTATCAGTCATTAAAACAGCTCAGTAAATAATCATCTAAATATAAATGGACAGAGTATAGAGAATTTCAACTTTAGATTGCTTTTCCCGAATATAGCAATTTTCGAGTTAAGAGACACTTCTGGCAAAAATGATGCGAATATATACTCATATCCCAATTTTGATCCTCATTCAACTTTGATGTTAAAATTGGTGATATAAGTGAATTATAATCAAGTCTGACGATTTGATTTGTTTCTTCATTTATTTAATGAATAGAACTCGGTATTAAGAATATTTTTATTATTATTATTATTATTATTATTTGTCAATTGTGTAAGTAAATCCCTATGTAGTATTCTTGCTTAAGATTTGCATAGTCTCATGTCCAATTACCCTTTTTGGGCATATTTCGGTATTAGCTATGATTTATTTTTCCCGTGATGCAGTTGAGTCATCAAGGAGTTTATTGATGAGAGGAGTGAAATTTTCTACTTCGGTTTTAAGTCAAATGGACAATTTCCCCACGGTCCGGACCTTAAAGGGGAACTTCTGGTTGCATTTCAGATGTTCCATATGTGGTATTATTCCATTTAAGTACCCCGGTGAAAATTTGTTTTGGAAAGCGGAGTTTTCTTATTTTTTACAACCAATTTTCTATTGCACCATGGGCGCAGCCATTTATGTGCGTCTCATCTGTTATGCGTGACGTCATTGTCCCCGCGGTATTGCTCAAAGATACGAGGAACTATTCCACCAGGCGTGCTGTCTACACAATTCATGGACACACACACACACATGTTTAGAAAACTGCTGTTCACCCCATACACCACACACATTTCGATTGACAAGAATAAATTTCAGTTCAAATACATACAAGTGGAGGCACCATAGTATAGATAGCGGTAAATAGCCGCCCTATCTTCAGACCGTCATTTCACGTTGATCTATTTTCACTCATAGCTGTGGCCACCACTATTTCCTTTAAGGAGAAAATTTTGTTCCTGAATACGTGATGTCGAAAACAGAAAAAGAAAAACTACCCAGCCACTATTTGTAATCCTGAAAAACATTATCATCAATAACTATCACCATTTTCTCTCTCTCCCTCTCTAGCTCTCTCTTGGCAATGTTGCAACATCATGTATATTACACACACGCGCGGTATACTTTCGTAAGGGCTGTCACTATTGCCATGTGTGGTGGGTCCTCAAGGTGTGTGCAGTTTTTGCTTTAGTACTTTGATTCATCCGTGTACTTTGGCGTTCCTCGTTCGTAGACAGCATGTCTAAAATGTGACTAGTCTTTGGTACATTATATCATAGATACATACATACATAGATACCTATATATATATATATAATATATATATATATATATATATATATATATATATATAATATAAACCTAGATGGACAGAATAATATTAATAAAAAAACCTCAATAGAGCATTATGCACGAAGAATGGTACACACACAGCTTTCCTATTCCAAACGGAGTAATTTCACATGCACTGTCATATGTAAACTATACCAATACACCGTTTTTCTACACAAAATTACACTCTCTCTTTCAACTTGTATCGAATGCAAAGTCTTAAACCTAAATGAAGGAACAAATGAAGAATAACAGACCTTGTAGGGGGGGCAAGATGAGAGAGAGAGAGTGAGAGCAGACAAAAAAAGATACGGACTGTATTTGTGTGTGCATACTTGTAGCAAACGTTCAATTGAACTAAATAATTCATTGAAGAATCATTTGAGTAAGGGGACTTTTGGTAACAATTATAAATTGCTTGTGAAAATGATTTCTGAAAAATTAACCATCACAAACACAAGTCGCTAATGAAACTCTCTGTGTGTGTGTGTGTGTGTGTTTGGTGATCTCTTCATTCTGTATATCCCATTACCTTCTGTTCTTGAATTTCAAGTCAATGGACCCTGTGGTGGTGGGCTTATTCTATATGAAATGAGGTTCATCTTTAGAATAATAATACTAACTTTGAGATTACAAACGGTCCCCCTAGAAAGGCTAAAAAGGTTAAAATAGAAGGGACGATAAACTAGCTCACGAAATCAGGAAACAGAAAACTTCTTAATGGTATCAGACATCCGACATCCGACATCCTAAGAAACAAGTGGCCAGCGTTACGCACGAGTTGTGTCAGTGAATTATTATTACCCAATAATTCAAGTTACTCATTGGCATAATGATTGTTGACGGACGTGCGAATTGTTAGGGGCAGTTTGGGATGGGCAACCAGAGGTCCTGTTCTTGCCCAGGGCAGAAAAAATAAGAAAAGGCAGAAAGGAAAGGGGGTTCTATAAACCGTATTGATATGGAACAAGCCCACCAAAAGGGGCCACTGACTTGAAATTCAAGCTTCCAAAGAATATTATGGTGTTCATTAGAAAGTAGTAACAGAAGGTAACAGATAAACAGACAGAAGAAGACTAGTAATTGGAAAAGAAAAAAAAATAAATAGACAAATAATTAAAATAAATAAACAGATACTGGTAAAATGTAATGAGATTATAAAATACACACTGTTAACAGTCATTTCACGTTGGTCTATTCCATGTGGTCTATTCTTACTCACAGCTGTGGCCCTCAGATTTTCCTTTAAAAGAGAAAAAGGTCAAGTTCCTGAATACGCTATTTCGAAAGAAGAAGAAAAAACACTACCTGGTCACGGTTTGTGATCGGAAAAAACATCATCATTAACAACCGTAGCCATTTCTCTCTCTCTCAGTACTGTTGCTACATCACGTATATTACGCCCACACACCACGTGCGGTAAGCTTGCTTAAGGCTATCATTATTGCCATGAGTTGGTCTCAATAGCCCCGTTTAAGGTGTTTGCGCTTTTATTCCTGCTTTGGTTCAGTATACTTTTGATTGCATTCGGGTCCTTTGGCGTTCCTCGTGCGTAGACAGCCATGTCTAAAAGGTACCTGATGCTTTTGGGGTATTATATCATATATATATATATATATATATGATATATATATATATATATATATATATATAGATATTTATATGTACTATATATATATATATATATATATGTAGTATATATATAATATATATATATATATATAATATATATATATAATATATATATAATATATAGTAATATATAATATATATATATATATAATATATATATATATTATATATATATATTTATATAATATATTATATATATATATATATATATAGATGACAAAATGAATAATATTAATATAAGCCTCAATTAAAGCATTATACACTAAGCATGGTAGTACACACATTAGATTCTATTTTTCTGTTTTTCTACGCAAAAAATACGCTCTCTCTCTCTCTCTCTCTCCTTATTGAATGCAAAGCCTTAAACCTAAATGAAGGAACAAATGAAGAATTCCAGACCTTCGGGAAAAGAAAGAAAGAAAGACAGAGAGAGAGAGATTTCAGCAATTTTATAACACCAAGAGACAAGACATGATTAAAATTCAGAATCTTTCCTGCTATATTCGATAAACCAAAATATCTCTCGTGGGAATAGAAAATCAACGAAAAAATCGAGAGTGAGAGAGAGGAGAGTATATGAAACTGAATACTTCAGATATGGATTTCAGTTTGAAGAAAATGTGGACCTTACCTGGCCTTAGGCAGCAGCTGTTATTATGACGTTGTTGTCCAGATGTGTTGGAAATCCGGAAGAATAATGATCTTTTTTGGTGTGGCTGCCTATTCGCTGGAGAGATTTCTCTCCTGACTGATAATGATGGAGCTGAAGAGCCTAAGGAAAAGGAACTGAACGAGAGAATTGCGGCCTTGCGAGAAGCCATCCAATGCCAGAGAGAGCAGCGTGCACTTGGACAGGACAATAATTCTTCAGCTACAAGAGAGGCTCGACTACCAAGAAGAGACGCAGAAGGCGGGTGGAAGGGAAGAACGCGTTCGTGAAATCCAGATCACTCAGGAGGTGTTGCAAGAGAGGCTCACTGGCTCGAAGCTGGAAACGATAAAGAGAAGAGGGAGAAAACGGCAGGCTGGAAGACAAGATCGTCCAAGATGGCCGAAGAAAACCAGCATCTGAAGAACAACGTGAAGGAAATTGGTGAGAGGAACGATGCCCTTTGTGAGCGGATAAGGGAACTGTCTGGGCAGTGGTCAGACGTAAACTGCCTGCTTGAGGGGCTCGAGAAACCCCTATGACAGAAGAGAAAGACGTGCAGCTATTGATGCAGAAGCGGCGTGGATAGCGAGGCTCATCCAGGAACAAAAAGACTCAAGCGAAAAGTGGGAATCCGACAGGAAAGCTTGGCAGCTGAGGTTGGAGCGCTGCAGAAGGCTTTGGAGGACTGTTGGAAGGAAAAGCGTGGACTCAGGTAAAGTTGAGAGAGCGAAACTCGAGAGGAACGAGCTGGCATGTCTTCTAGAGGAAGGAAATGGTGGCCTGGAGTCGCTGAAGAAGAAGGCTGGTGTTCCAGAGCGAACGGAACGACCAGATGGATGATGTGGTTGGATGGCTGCGAGGAACGAAGAAGAAAATGGTCTGTGATTTGAAGAAGCTCCAGGAGAAATAAAGACGAATGGAGGAGAGCAAGTGAAAACTGCAGAAGCTTGTGTGGATGTTGAAGAAATGGCGTGATGAAGACTGCACTGTCCTCATTCAGACGGATAAGATGTGGAAATTTTGAGAAAGATGTTTATTTTGTAATAAGTTTGTTTGTTAATCCTTGAAGGAAATTGGAAATTGAACTAGACGGGAATAAATATGCTAAAATTGTTTCTTAGAGTTTTATTAATTCGTGGATGGAAAAGAAAAGGGGGGGAATATAGAAACGGTAAAGAAAAATCATGGGATTTGTGTAGGTGCCGGGAGTAGAAACAGGATTAGGAGAAGCCCCAAGAAAATTGAGAGGATTCAGTAGGATTAGTGGAGGTGCCAGAAGAAGGAAGAGGGGATTTAAGTAGGATGGTGGAGTACAAGAAAAAGAACTTGAAGATTCAGAAAATCCCCAAGAGAATTGAGAGGATGCAGTGGCATATTCTGGTTCTAAGTACAGAATAGCTATACACTGTGCAGGGAGTGGCGGGCGAGGCCTGCCATGGGTCCCCGGGTGGGACGGGCGGGCGGCGTCGCCGAGCGTCCCGGGGACGGGCGGGCAGGCGTCCGCCGTGGGGGTCCCGTTACGGACGGGCAGGCGTCCGCGTGGGTCCCGGGACGGGCGGGCAGGCGTCCGCCGGGGTCCCGGGTGGGACGGGCGGGCAGCGTCGCCGAGAGTCCATGGACGGGCTGGGCAGGCGTCCGCCGAGCATCCCGGGACGGGCGGGCAGGGCGTCCGCCGAGCGTCCCGGGACGGGCGGGCGGCGTCCGCCGCGGGTCCCGGGGACGGGGCGGGCAGGAGTCCGCCCGCGGGTCCCCTGGGACGGGCGGGCAGGAGGCGTCCGCGAGGCGTCCCGGACGGGACCGGGGGCAGGGCAGTCCCGCCGAGCGTCCCGGGAAAGGGAAAACGGGTGGGGCAGGCGTCCGCCGAGCGTCCCCGGGACGGGCGGGCCAAGGCGTCCGCCTGAGCGTCCCGGGACGGGCGGGCATCTCCGCCGAGCGTCCCGGGAACGGCGGGCAAGGCGTCCTCCGAGCGTCCCGGGACGGGCGGGCCAGGCGTCCGCCGCGGGTCCCGGGACGGGCGGGCAGGCGTCCGCCGAGCGTCCCGGGAGGTTCGGGCGGGCAGGCGTCAGCCGAGCGTCCCGGGGAGGCGGGCGGGGGCAGGCGTCCGCCGCGGGTCCCGGGACGGGCGGGCAGGCGTCTGCCGAGCGTCCCGGGACGGGCGGGCAGGACGTCCGCGCTGGCCCGGGTCCACGGGGACGAAGGGCAGGCGTCCGCCGAGCGCCCGGGACCGGGAAAAACGGGCGAGCAGGCGTCGCGAGACGACCCGGGATGGGCGGGCAGGCGTCCACCGAGCGTCCCGGGACGGGGGGCCGGGCGGGCCGGAGTTCCCCGCCCGGGGTCATGGGGACGGCGGGCAGGCGGCCGCGAGCGTCCCGGGACGGGCGGGCAGGCGTCCGCCGAGCGTCCCGGGACGGGCGGTCAGGCGTCCGCCGAGCCGGTCCCGGGACGGGCGGGCAGGGCGTCCGCCAGCGTCCCGGTACGGGCGGGAGGCGTCCGCCGAGCGTCCCGGGACGGGCGGGCAGGCGTCCGCCGAGCGTCCCGGGGACGGGAGGGCGGAAAGCGTCCGCCGAGCGTCCCGGGAAGGGCGGGCAGGCGTCCCTCCGAGCGTCCCGGGGCGGGTGGGGAAGGCGTCGCCGAGCGTCCCGGGACGGGCGGGGCCAGGCGTCGCAGGCGTCCCGGGACAGGCGGGCAGGCGTCCGCCGCGGGTCCCGGGACGGGCGGGAGGCGTCCGCCGAGCGTCCCGGGACGGCGGGCAGGCGTCCCGCCGAGCGTCCCGGGACGGGCGGGAGGCGTTCCTCAACGGGTCCCGGGAACCGGCGGGCAGGTGTCCCGCCGAGCGTCCCCGGGACGGGCGTGCAGGCGTCCGCCGAGCGTCCCGGGACAGGCGGGCAGGCGTCCGCCGAGCGGGGTCCCGGGACGGGCGGGCAGGCGTCCGCCGAGCGTCCCGGGACGGGCGGGCAGCGTCCGCCGAGCGTCCCGGGACGGCGGGCAGGCTTCCGCCGTCGGGGTCCTGGGACGGGCGGGGCAGGAGTCCGCCGCGGGTCCCGGGACGGGAGGTCCGCCGCGGGGTCCCGGGCGGGCAGGCATGGGGCGCCGCCGAGCGTCCCGGGACGGGCGGGCAGGCGTCCGCCGAGCGTCCCGGGACGGGCGGGCAGGCGTCCGCCGAGCGTCCCGGACGGGCGGGCAGGCGTCCGCCCAGAGCGTCCCGGGACGGGCGGGGAAGGCGGTCCGGCCGTGGGTCCCCCGGGAAGGCGGGGCAGGAGTCCGCCGTGGGTCCCCGGGACGGGAGGCGTCCGCCGCGTCCCTGGAAGGGCCGGCAGGCGTCCGCCGAGCGTCCCGGGACGGGGCGGGCAGGCGTCCCGCCGAGCGTCCCGGGCGGGCAGGCGTCCGCCGCGGGTCCCGGGACGGGGGGTCAGGAGTCCGCCGCGGGTCCCGGGACGGGCGGCAGGCGTCCGCCGAGCGTCCCGGGGACGGGCGGGCAGGGCCCGCCCCCCCGCCCCCCCCCCCCACGTCCGCCGAGCCGTCCCGGGACGGGCGGGTTTTTTTTTAAGGCGTGTCGCGAGCGTCCCCGGGCGCGGGCAGGGGCGTCCGCCGAGCGTCCCGGGACGGGCGGGCAGGCGTCCGCACGAGCGTCCCGGGACGGGCGGGCAGGCGTCCTCCGAGCGTCCCTGGACGGGCGGGCAGGCGTCCGCCGCGGTCCCGGGACGGCGGGAGGCAGGGTCCGCCGAGCGTCCCGGGACGGGCGGGCAGGCGTCCGCCGCGGGTCCCGGGACGGGCGGGCAGGCAGTCCGCCGCGGGTCCCACGGGACGGGCGGGCCCCAGGCGTCCGCCGAGCGTCCCGGGAGGGCGGGCAGCGTCCGCCCGCGGTCCCGGGGACGGGCGGGCAGGCGTCTCCGAGCGTCCCCGGGACGGGCGAGCAGCGTCCGCCGAGCGTCCCGGGATGGGCGGGGGGCAGGCGTACACCGAGCGTCCCGGGACGGGCTTGGGCAGGTGTCCGCCGGGGGGCATGGGACGGGCGGGCAGGCGTCCGCCGAGTGCCCCGGGACTGGGCGGGAGGCGGGTCGCCGGCGTCCCGGGACGGGCGGGCAGGCGTCCGCCCGAATCGCCCCGGGACGGGGCGGGCAGGCGTCTTGCCGGAGGTCCCGGGAGGGCGGGCAGGCGTCCGCCGAGCGTCCCAGGGAGGGGGGGCAGGCGGTCCGCCCGAGCGTCCCGGGACGGGCGGGGGCCAGGCGTCCGCCTCGGGTGGGGGCCCGGGACGGGCGGGCAGGCGTCCGCGCGGGGTCCCAAGGGACGGGGCGGTGCAGGGCCCTCCCCCGAGCGTCCCGGACGGCCCCCCCGGGCAGGCGTCCGTGGGCGCGAGGCGTCCGGGACGGGCGGGCAGGCGTCCGCAACGGTCCCGACGGGCGGGGGCAGGCGTCCGCCGACGTCCCGGGAACGGGCGGGCAGCGTCCGCCGATTCGTCCCGGGACGGGCGTGCAGGCGTCCGCCGACCCGGGAGCGTCCCGACGCCCGGGCAGGCGTCCGCCGAGCGTCCGGGACGGGCGGGGCAGGCGTCGAGGGGGCATGGGACGGGAGGGCGGCTCCGCCGAGGGCGTCCGACGGGACGCGCGAGGCGTCCCAGAGGGCGTCCGCCGAGCGGGTCCCGGGACGGGCGGGCAGGCTCTGCCGAGCGTCCCGGGACGGGCGGGCAGGCGTCCGACGAGCGTCCCGGGACGGCGGGCAGGCGTCCGCCGAGGTCCCGGGCGGGGCGGGAGGCGCGCCGCGGGTCGGGACGCGGGAAGCGTCCGCGTACGGGCAGGCCGCCGAGCGTCCCGGGACGGGCGGGCTAGCGTCCTGCGAGGCGTCCACGGGTCACGGGCGGGCAGGCAGTCCGCCGCGGGTCCCGGGACGGGCGGGAGGCGTAGAGCGTCCGGGAAGGGCGGGCAGGGCGTCCGCAGCGTCCCAGCTCCCAGTACCGGGACGTCGGACGGGCGGGCAGGCGTCCGCCGAGCGTCCCGGACGGGCGGGAGGCGGTCCGCCGAGCGTCCCGGGACGGGCAGCGTCCCAGGCGTCACGCGGGGGCAGGCGTCACGCCGGGGTCCTACGAGCGTCCCGACGTTCCGCGGGCGGGGAGGCGTCCGCCGCGGGTCCCGGGACGGGCGGGGCAGGCGTCCGCCGAGCGTCCCGGGACAGGCGGGCAGGCGTCCGCCGAGCGGGTCCCGGGACGGGCGGGGCAGGCCGTCCGACGTCCCGGGACGGGCGGGCAGGCGTCCGCCGAGCGTCCCGGGACGACGGCGGCTCCGCCGAGCGTCCCGGGACGGCGGGCAGGCGTCCGCCGCGGGTCCCGGGACGGGCGGGCAGGAGTCCGCGCGTGCGGGACGGGCGGGCAGGCGTCGCCGAGCGTCCCACGGGACGGGCGGGCAACGTCCGCCGAGCGGGTCCCGGGGACGGGCGGGCAAGGCGTCCGCCGAGCGTCCCGGGACGGGCGGGCAGGAGTCCCGCCGAGCGTCCGGGACGGGCGGGCAGGCGTCCGCCGAGCTCCCGGGACGGGCGGGCAGGCGTCTCCGAGCGTCCGGGGAGGGCCGGGCCAGGCGTCCCAGCGGGCGGGTAACGGGCGGGGAGCGGGCAGGCGTCCGCCGAGCGTCCCGGGTACCCGGGCGCTAGGGCAGGCTCCGTAGCTCCCGGGCAGGGAGGCGTCCGCGCGTCCCGGGAGGCGGGCAGGAGTCCGCCGCGGGTCCCGGGACGGGCGGGAGGCGTCCGCCGACGGGTCCCGGGACGGACGCGGGAGCAGGCGTCCGCCGAGCGTACCGGGACGGGCGAGCAGGGGCGCACCGAGCGTCCGGGACGGGCGGGCAGGTCGTCCGGGACGAGCGTCATTGGGACGGGCGGGGGGCAGGGTTCCGCCGACGGGCACCCGGGACGGGCGCAGCGGGTCGGGCCGAGCGTCCACGGGACGGGCGGGCAAGCGTCCGCCGAGCGTCACGGGACGGGCGGGCAGGCGTCCGCCCGAGCGTCTCGGGACGGGCAGGCAGCGTCCGCCGAGCGTCCCGACGGGCGGGCAGCGGCCGTCCGGGACGGGCGGGCAGGCGTCGCTGCCGGGTCCGGGACGGGCGGGCAGGCGTCCGCCGAGTCCCGGGAGGGCGGGGCAGGTCCGCACGTCCCCGGGACGGCAGGCGTCCGCACGTCCCACCGGGCGGGGAGGCGTCGGGACGGGCGGGCAGGCTGATAGTTCTCCATGCCAGCCAGCCTTAGCACTCGAAGGTTTTGGTGGAACGATGAAAATGTGGCTGTCTTAAAAGGTCCTTTCCTCTGTGAGGAAGAATTACTGGGGGCATTATTACCATTTGTAGAAGATCAGGGAACCAAGATCTTTGAGGCCAGAATGGGGCTATTAGGGTCATCTGAGTGTTTGAACAGTCCATGAGTTTTCCTCAGTACCTGATCCAACATGCCGAAAGGAGGGAACGCATACACCTGCATCTTGTCCCATGACTGTAACATCGCGTCTGTCCCCGCTGACTCGTGGCAAAAACCAAAAAAGATCTATCATTGCTGCCATCTGTTTAAAAGAAGGTCTAACTTCCTCCTGAACCAAAGTCCATTCTGCCCCCAGAACTTCCCTTGATCTGCTCAAGGCATCTGCCACCACATTCCTTTTGCCTGCGATGAATTGTGGTAGAATCTTTACCTTGTGTGTCTCGCACCACCTTAAAATTCTCTGTGCCACTTCGTTCAGATTGCCGGATCTTGTACCTCCTTCCTTCTTCAGGTATGCTAACACTGTGGAGTTGTCCGAAAACAAGGCCACTGTAAGGTTTAACACCTGTTCCTCGAACGGTGCATAATGCCTCCTCTACAGCCTTGAGTTCCCTGAAATTTATGGACTCTCTCCAATCCGGATCCCTCCAAAGGCCCTTGGCCTGAGCTCCCTCCAGGATTGCTCCCCAACCCTGATCTGAAGCATCTGTGAACAGATGAACGTCCGGAATCGGGAGGTCCAAATCTATGCCGGTGGTCAGATGATGTTCTTTCTGACCACCACCGAAGATCCTCTCGGCAAGAATCGTCCCAGCTGATCACTGCGCTCCTGTCCCGAAAGTCCCAGCAATTCCTGAGACATGCCTGCAAGGAGCGCATCCGAAGACGAGACCGAGGAACTAGAAGGGAGAGAGAGGACATTCTCCCCGGGAGACTTAGCCATTCCGAAACTGGTTGCTCTCTTGTCGACCTGAACTCCTCCAGTTGCCCTAGTAACATCTCGACCCTCTCTGAAGTCGGGAAAGAAAAGCCTTCAAAAGAGGCGTCTGAATCCTCATCCCTAAATAAGTCTTCTCCTGTGAAGGCACTAGATCGCTCTTGTCCTCGTTTATCCTGATACCCAACTTCACACATAAATCCAGCAAAAAGCTTGTCGCTCTTACTGCTTCTTTTCTGGAGTCCTCTTGAATTAGCCAGTCGTCCAGGTATCTTCTCATCCGAAAACCTCGACTGTGCATTATCTTTGAAACTGGGAGACACTCACTCTCGTGAACACCTGTGGAGCCGTGGTCAGCCCGAAGCAAAGTACCTTGAACTGGAAGGTACCCGGTGGACCCGAGAAACGAAGGAGCCTCCTCGATTCCTGATGAATTGGAATCTGGAGGTACGCATCCTAGAGGTCCACCGTCACCATCCAATCGTTTCTTTAAACCAACCTCAGCACTGAAGCCCCGGTTTCCATGTGGAATTTTGTACATTTCACTCTCTTGTTGAGCTCCAATAGGTCTATAATGGGTCTCCAAGACCCTGACGCCTTCTTTGTGACAAAAATTCTACTGTAAACCCAGGTCGGGGGGCGGTGCAGGCTCTATTGCCCTTTTTGAATTAGAGCCTGAATCTCTTCTTCTAAAGCTAGTACCCCACCCCTGATGGATGAAGGCGCATAACTGTGCAGACGAATCGGTGTCTTTGAGAGAGGCAGGAACAGAAAAAAAAAGAGGAATCTTGTACCCCTTCTCCAACACCTAACTGTCTGCACTGTACTCTCTCCAGCAGACAATGAACTGAGAGAGGCAAACCCCTACTGGTATTCCCGAGAGTGATGTCCTCTATTTGCGAAATTCTTCCTCAAAGCTCCTGCCTCGAGGAAGTCGAGTGTGCCGACTTCTTCGTGAATCTAACCCTTCTTTGGAGACCTAGAAGGAGAACGAGAATTTGATCTCTTGCCTTGAGACGACATCCTTGTTCCTTTTGGAGATCTAGATCCTTGCGCTGCTACTCCGATCAATGCCTGTTGCGACTCCACCGTTGAGGTTGATACAAAATTCATCATATTGGTCACTTTTTGTTCATTAAGTAACGAACTAGTCAATGTTATTGGAGAACGGGACAAAATCCTTTTGTGTAGATCCAGGAAAAATGGCGGGGGCAAATGACTAAGGTAAAGGTCTCGCCTTTCTTACCTATGAATGTAGTACAACCTGCCACACAATTTGCCTGGTGTGCCAGGCCCATGGAAAACTGAAGTGATGAGGTTATCAAACAGTCCAGGGTCTGAAGGAACAAAACCATCCTTCTTCAGATCCCATCAAGCTAGACAGAGTCCACATTGTGTGTGAAAAGGCCTCAGTCTGATTCCTAAATACATTTTCCAAGATAGCTGCCTCCTTCAGAGAAACACTAACCAGCCTAGATGAAGCCAGAGATCTAGGAACTAACCCCTCAACAGATTCATTGAGAGGAACCAGAAACCCCGACGAAGGGTCCCTGATACTCCATACAACGGCTTCCTTGGAGGAAGGAGCGCCATGTCTTGCCTATTAAGTCCTACCACTGAAGCTAGTCTCTTGTCCGCCTCTTTAAGAGCTTGTTCGACTCTCCCGAACCAAGGAAGTTTGTTAGAAGAGTATACTACGGGAGGTTTAGTAGAATATAATTCCTCAAAAACTAAATGACACTGTTGCAATGGTTGATCCTCTTCCTTTGCCTGCGAGAAAATATCCTGGACGAAATGGATCATCCTGCTGTATTCGCTGTCACGCACTTGACTCGAATGATCCTCAACAGCAGCTGTGACTTCATTCAACTCGTCTTCTTAAATTACGTCTGAAGGCTGAGCTCGCCCTGTCATAGAAGCGGACTGTACATCTCCTAAACCTACCGATAAATTCAACCCTTCACCACTTAGACTAATCCCCTCCCTCCGCCAGCCAGAAATATCGTCAACAGGTAAAGGTGGATGACGAGACACATCGACACTTTGCCAAGACGGCAGAGTTGTCAACAGCTCAGGTGAGCTACTGTCCCAATGACTAGTCTGGAACGTAGACTGCCTATCAGGTGCAGTGTTACCGAATACAGACGAACTCGGCATTGTCATAACACCCGTGTACTGCCTCGATGACGCAACAGTCACGCTCGCTCCGCCCACCCGCTGGTTGCCAGATACTTCTGGCCAAGCAGCCTGAACACCTAATAAATCTCCTGTCCTAACCCCTTCTACATTTCCTGTCCTTGCCCCTGCTACCTGTGTTTGTATGTTTCCTGCCTGTACATTCGTCATATTACCTACCTGGAGTGTTGACCATCCCGCAGCTACTGTCACTGCGCTACTCCTAACCGCAATATCTGGCACCTTAAGTACCCGATCCACCCTGCCTTGCACCATAGCTAATGTACCCCGAGAACTTACGTCTGCCGAAGCCTTAGAGATTAAATGGTGAATGTTACCAAGAGAAGCAACACCTGAATCCGGAAGGATATCCGAACCCAATGAAGCTCCACACGGTGGGTGTCGAAAACTCACGCTGTCAGTGCTGTCTCTTTGCCCTGACGAAAATCCAACGTTCATGCTCCTACCACCCCTTGCCAAAGAGCTATAAAATGTTACTGTCAGTCAATACAGTATTCAAACCTGACTCTCGAGTTGTGCAAAGTGAGCTCAAAGATCCACCAAACCCTGCCGATCTTGTTGTATCCGTCTTAGGAACGACTGAAGCATAAGGATACATCCTAACAGATACATTGTCTGTTCCGTACTATCCGACCAAGTCACCTGACCACTGGCACTATCCGAGCAAGGAATACCAGAATCAGATACTCCCACCCGACTACTAGGAAAGGAATTGAAAAAAGTCAAAGAACCCTCAGAAATATGAAACATAGAGGAAGAAGAAACAGAAATCCCTATTGGTCCAGACGGCATAGCAGAAAGCAGTTCCGAAGAAGTAACAGAAAAAGAAGAAGGAAGGAGAGAGGAAGGAAGCTGAAACATAGATTCAGAAGGGCTACATCCCTCATTCATCTTCTTTAAAGAGAGCCAATAAATTGAAAAATCTCCACCTTGAAAATCAAAACTAAGATCATCTTCAAATTCAGGAAAATTCTTACGCACGTAATTTCTGATGTCACTGTAGTTCATCAGATAACACTGCCTAACTAGAGTTCCATACCCTTGTGATAACCCAAGAAAATTAGCATTGTACTCTGCTATATTTAGCCCTTGATCTAACCTACCCGAAGGACTGGGATTACCCCCCGGACCGAACGGAACTCAAGAAGAAGGAATCTCCTCTACGAATTTGTTAGTAGACGGGGACTGAATTACATTTTTACCAATACCTTTACTAGTTTTTCCCCGGGATGATTGACCAGAGGGAAAAATACAATCCGCTGGATCAAGCGGAGAAAGAACCCTGGGCATCTTTGCTTCTGGTCTTTCTTCTAAGGCTAAAGAAATCTTTCCCTCCACACCTGGAGCTCTCTCCCTAACTGTCACTTTGTCTCCTAATTCTGATTTAGACTTACCATCTTTGTTAGGGGTTAAAGGGGAAACTGCTGCTAACTCTGCCTGCTCCATGCCAGGGGGGACGGCGGATCCTGCCCTGTGGGCTTGCGGATCCCCATAACCCCCAGCACCCGTTAGGGCTGTCTCTGGAACAGGCAAGGGAGCTGGAAAAGAACGATTAGTAATTTCAGTATCCCTATTGCTCAATCTATCTTCACTTAACCTTGACATAAAATCGGTAAACAGAGATGTCATACTCGATGTCAGCCTACTCTCAAGTCTCTTAAAGAGTGGAGTCTCTAAATCTTTATCTAGGTCTACGTTAGTCTCTTCCTGCCTATGCTTAATTCTTGATACGAGACCTTTCCTATGTTTGAGATACCCTAACATCTGGTCCAAATACCACTCCTGACATTCCACACATCTGGTCTTTACATTACATTGAACGGGCCTACAATTTATGCATAAGGAATGACTGTCGTGTCTTAAGGTACTCATCCTTTTCTTGCATTGTTGGCAAAGACGATACGTTGTTGAACTTTCGCTCATCGTTTTCTGTGATGTTGTGGCCGAGGATGCAGTAGTCGTTGTCATAGCCTGTGTTGTTTCTTCCTTTGCAGAATCCATGTCTAATGACAAGGTATCAAGAGCAATCCAAACCGTAATCCAAAGGGATGTGTAATTCGTCACCTAAATCAATCAAATCAAAGGTGCAAATGAAGGCCGGGCAAGACCAAAAAGGAGTTCGCTGTGGATACATCTGTACTCCACCGCGAACGATAAGTGATTGATTAACGTGAGAGGGCAGGTGTGACCGGCCCGTGAGGCAGGGCTACCAGCGGTGGGCTGGTAACTAGGTAACGAGGGTGTTTGCCAGGAGATTGGCAACACTGATTCTTTATTTTAACCAAAGATTTGGTAAATTTTTAATAAATGAGGGTTCGGGCTGGTGGTAAGTGACCAGGGCCTATTCAGGTGTTCAGGGGGGTGTATTGCAATATATATATATATATATATATATATATATATATATATATATATAATGGACAGGGTAACAAGGAGATAGCCGGTCATCAGTGATAGTACATTTATTGCCGACACCTTTCGTAACACATAGTAACATCATCAAGGCTAAAAGAGAAACAACACAAATTAGAAATACATGAAACATAACTTTGACTTAATAGTCTCAACAAATATACAAAAAACATACATAAAATGAAAGCAATTTAAAAAAGCACCTGCTAGACTAAAAAGTTGAAGACTGAGTGATTCGGAGAGAAGGGAGAAGCAGCGAAGAAAGCTGGTTCAACCCAGATACAACTGTACAGAGGAGGTGTGTGAGTTCAACTTGGGCACCAACTGCTTAATAAACAATGACTCTAATATAAGCAGTTCGTGTAAATGGCTTGTTTGGCCAAAGACAGAGAAATCAGTCTTGGGCCAAACAAGCCGTTTACACAAACTGCTTATATTAGAGTCGTTGTTTATTAAGCAGTTAGTGCCCAAATTGAACTCATACATCTCCTCTGTACAATTGTATCTGGGTTGAACCGGCTTTCTTCGCTGCTTCTCCTTTCTCTCCGAATCACTCCGTCTTCCACTTTTTAGTCTAGCAGGTGCTTTTTAAATTGCTTTCATTTTAATTATGTTTTTTGTATATTTGTTGAGACTCTTAAAGTCAAAGTTATGTTTCATGTATTTTTAATGTGTCCTTTAGCCTTAATGTAACTATATGTTACGAAAGGTGTCTGCAATAAATGTACTATCACCTGATGACCGGCTATCTCCTTGTCACCCTGTCCTTCCATATGCTGTGGCCTGCTTTCGCCAACGTTTTCTGTCTTATATATATATATATATATATATATATATATATATATATATATATATATATATATATACACACACACACACACATATATATATATATATCATATATGTTGTGCTAACCTTCGTGGAACGAGGCGCACTGTGAGGTTATTTAGACCTGCGATAATTTACGCTAAGGTCGGTTTGTTATGACTCTCCATCCTCATTGGAGTGTCTTGGATTTTGATGATAATTTCTAAGTTCATTCAGTATCTTCTTTCTGATGTGAAGTTTTTGATGTTGAAACACAGAAAAAAATATCTGTATTCTGCTAAGTCTACATGGTGAAGATCAGATCAAATTGGACAGGTCTTCCAATGATGCTGGCTTAATGAATTCTGACATACAATCTGGTTTACAAATCATAAAGTGAGCAGACAGTAGCTCGAACATACGAACATACACACAGATGACATAGATTACAAGTCATGTAGGCCGTCTGGGTTATAGGTCACTGTAGTTATCTCAAGCAGGAAGCTTCGACAACAGTTTACAAAACAATAGATTTGATGACCACAGATGACGGCAAACCAGACACTGACTGATACAACACTTAGCTTAGCCTACATTAACTTATCTGGTCCGATCATACTCCTGCAAGCAAACTGGTTAACCTCTTGGGTCACTGGTTTTAATTAATCATAGTTTTAGTTTTTATATATGGAATAACAGTCCACATTTTTATATTATGTAACACTTGCATAAATGCTCGGTCGGCTACAAAACCAAACACTGAATATTACTCAAGCTTGACTTGCATTTGACTTATAGGAGTGTGATACAGACACTAATGTGAATATATAATTAATTCTAAATTACCAGCAAGTGGTTAAGGAATAATATCCAATGAGTTATATGTAAAAAATTAGATATATAGAAAATACTTATAAAAAAAAATTCATGGTGTACACAAATACAGATTCATGTAATAAGATATAAGACATATGCATATGATAATATTCGTAAATAATAATGATCGCGTGATATATAATGATACAGTTTTACACTTCAACTCATGAAGATACATATGCTACAGAAAATACTAATGTACTCCTGATAATTGCATAACAAAGATTTACATGATAAAAATCATATTTTAACTGATAAAAATCATATATGAAGTGATAAAAATCATATATTAACTGATATATTAAATGCAGTTATTGGTAAGATGCAAGGTATCAGATTGATTATAGGCTACCTGATTTATTTATACATATATATATATTGATTCATATAATTATGATCAATATATCTGCACTTAATACAAATGTTTAACATAAATGACTAATCTAAGTGATTAATTTAGGTGCACTCTAAATAGATTCCTAGTGCGTACACGCACAGATATATATTGATTCATTGATTAACTACTATATTCAAATAAGCATGCTAATAGATATATAATGATTGTGATACTGTACGGAATCTGTTATTTACTGATACTTTAGCTATGATACTTATATATATGGAATACATAGCCAAGGATATACCCACTACACATTTAACTAGCGTTTCGAACAACTTTTCGCCCATTACACAGTTTCAGACAACCACCTAGAGCCAAATGAAATGGCCAATTCCAAATGGGCAGGGTCCGACGTTCTATTTTGTGCCCATACTTGTTCTCTGCACCCTATGCCATACAAATACGTTCAGGATGAATAAAATCATCCCCAGCACGAGTCCTGCGCCAGCAACGTTGTAGTCAATTCCAACAGCCGCTGGACCATTCTCCATTAAAAACGAAATTAACGCTGGGATACGGGTGATGGTCCAGGAAAACCACGAAATAAGGCTGTTCACTTATGATGGTGCTTATTCCCTTCACATGTTAGGCAGTTGTTACTCCACTGCAGGCGTCTGCAGCGACGAATGGGTTTTGAAGTTGTAGACGATCTGTCTGGGCATGCGACATGAAACTCTCGTACTGCAAGGTGTAACCAGGTTCCGTTAATCAGCCTATAAATAAAATTATATTTGTTACAAGGGCAAAGTAAATTCAGACATCAAAATATGGGAGGGAGAAAGCCGTTAAGGACTAGACTTAACCCACATGAATTTGCTGATATATTATGGAATTTCAAAAGAGTCAGCTGATACAAACTTTTTTATCCATGCATTATAACAATGAGTGAACCTATCCAGGTCTCTGACGACCGTAAAAATATCCATATTAACAGATATCAATACGAACCCCAAAGAAAATTCGATATTACTGGCAGTAAGTTACTAGACAAAGAAGTGGGAAAAAGAGCTATTTTTAAGACTGCCAGGCAACATAAGAATCAAAGAGAATATTAATCATGATTCTGTAATTCGCTACGCTTTCTGAAATTAAGCTGTGATAAAATCCGATCCTATGTGCCCCTAACAAAAGGTTCATATTCAAGTTTCTTGCGCACATCCTCTAATTTAATGATAAAACTTTAATAGGCAGGAGATGCAATGAAAGAACCCACTATGTAACTAATTTCTATAAAAACTTTGGGTTTTTCAAGAAAATGTGACATTTTCCCATGAATATGATCTACTTGAATTGTAATATGCTAATGTTGCAAGTAAATATTTCATATCCATAAACTGATACTACTAAAATGTCCGTTTACCAATGTCATAAGCTGATTTATTGACTCTAATTGTCTATGAAGTTCAGAAAAATTAATGCATTTTGATGTTATAGAAATTCTATTCCCTTATTTTGTTCATTAATTTTAAAACGATTGTGATTCTTTAACTAAACTTGCATTGATCACTGTGGATAGACACTTGTACCTAACAACCTGCATTGCCCATGAGAACTTCACGAGCTAAGTTCCACTCCAGCTGGCTTGTTTTTTGCAAACACAAGACAACAACAGATGAAGCCTGTGCAAGCGGGTTATCGGGGTTAAAAGGAACAATGATGCATGTGCGATTTATACAATGATTCAGCAAAACACGCTAGGCACCTTTAGGACTGATGACATCATCACCTGGCAGGAGACTGCTCTCAAACCAGCTTTAAGAGTTACGTTACTCGCTGTAATAAATATGACTTTAGCACTTTCAAATGATAGCCATGTATAAATTGGATATTTTTTGTTTTAATACTCCACCCACACGAGAAGAATGTCTGAAAAAAGTACCAAAATTAAACAATATAATATTAGTTTCATGTTGGAAACCTGCAAGATTGTGAAATATATGTAATTACTTATGTTAAATTAGATATTCCTTATTCAAAACTAATGAAAAAGGTTTCCATACAAATTTTATATATACTATTTACCCTGTAAGATCCATATAGGATTATTCACATAGATATACATTTTCACTTCTAGACTTCCTGACTAAAATCTTTTTCTTCTTCTTCTTCATTGACTACAATTTATAAATCATCGGAACAGACAGAATGCCAGTAGGTTTTGGTATGTGTTTGAACTTTCAGCTTATTTGTCGTTAATATCCCTAGGATACTGAATGGGCTACTAAACTTAGGCGTTAAGTTAGAGTTCAAACCTTTACGCATATATGTTTGGATATTTTATAAACACCTACTGCGTATGGTTATGTTTTGTTTATTGATTTCATCGTGATTCCTTTTCATTATAATTTGTAAACCCTTCCAACTTCTTACGGAGTATATTAATCAAATCATACTTCTTATGTTTGATAAATTAATGGTGGCCTGAATATGTGAAAAAGTGTTCTAGCGGCGTTTTTACAGTATAAGGTTACTTGCGGTATCATTTCTATAAGATACATGATATGAATGATAAAAAGTATTTAAAACTGAGAGAACCCTATAATCCAGTTCGGATACAATATCCCCGAGTTTAACTCGTTAGGACATGACACTTTCTTATTTATCCATTCTAACCCAAAACCGATGACTCTGGGTGATAAAATATGGTATGGTTTTCTTAATACAAAAGGCGTATGGTTTCTTAATACAAAAGGAATTCACACAAACGAGTCAAGGAAAGTATTATTGATTTACACCATCCGAGTCAGAGATTATCATGTGTTGAATTCCGTGTTTACTGATGTAGCACTCATAAATATTCCTAGCGCATTCAATTGCGGTGTTTGTCTTTGGTGCTATTAATTATATATAAACGTGTCAAGGGCAACTATTAACACTAAGAGGGGTGTTTATTTCCTCTGTCAGAACTCCCGTAAAAACTCTGTTAATAAATGTACTTGTACTCTTTCAAAGGATTGATTTGGCACAGGATAGGGCCCCACCCTACTGACAGGTGTCTTAGTGTGTCCCTTGTTTCATGACATGTGACAATTAGTATGTGCTTTTTATATCTGTAAGCATTGTAGGCCAGTAAAATAGTGATTTGGCTTCTGTGACATAATAGAGAAAACCCTGGAGGACCATGTAATGGATTTGAATGTAACCAGTTTAGGACGATTGGTATGAAAGAGATTTATTTACTACACCTGGTTGATAGTCACCTGCGGTGTTCTCGGGTTTTCCTCGTACACGGACCCACATATATTACCTTTGATTACATAATCTGCTACACATACTTTTAAATATACTTTTTGCTTTAGGATTTCCGTTCAAAAGCATTATTGTTTTACTTTAGCTGCTGACCCTTGTTTGTTCAGTTGTAACAGTTCAGCGCTCCAACCCAGGTCTTCAATGTTCACGCTCTCTTGGGTTAATGAATTTTCTTGTTCAGATACGGTTTTCAAACAATAGGAACGGATGTTCTATCTCTTTTAGTCCAATAACAATGGTTTCCTTACAGGATGGTTGCAGATTGCGGGATAATGCGTCAGCTATGATATTTGCTTTTCCAGGTAGATATCATAACTTGGCTCAAAGACCTGAATGATCATATGCCACAAGTTCCTTTGGGGACTGTGATTAAAAGCCTTTGAAAAAACTCAGTAAGGGACTTATGGACAGTAAGGACTTTAAACAGGATAGCCGTAGATTATGAACTGAAATGTACTAGTGAGTTAAACGATACCTAGCCCCTCATGCATATTACGCATATTTACTTTCAGATGGCTGTAGTTTACGTGAATAAAAAGCTGTAGGGAAAGAACTGTTTATCATATTGCTGAAGTAGTAGCTACCCCTCTACCCCTTGGTCTGAGGCGTCTGTTGCAATAAAAAAAAAAAATTCTTATTAAAATCAGGGAAATTGTAAGATAGATAGGCTGAAATAATTCCAATTTTTTAAGATATCGAACGCCTGTTGATGCTTTCAGACCATAAATAAATCTACGCCATTCTTCGTAAGATCTATTAAAGAGCTGCTGTAATTACGTATAAACTTACGATAGTAATACCCACTACAGCACAAAAGCGCTGTATCCCCTTTACGTAATTAGGTACGGAAAGTTTACGAATAGCGACACCTCATCATGGGAATACTTAAGACCTGACTAGACACATCCAAAAAACCTAAATAAAACATGTTCAGGTTTTTAAAACTCACATTAGATATTTTACTCTGAGATATTGTCTTAGTCTCTGTAGCACTGCTCAAAGTTTATGCGAATGTACTTCAAAGGTATTAAAAAAGATTACAAGACCAACCATATAGAAATGTAGGGTATCCCCTAAAAAGTCTACAATCCAAACACTATATTAATCATTCTGGTGAATGCAATTGGGGCGCAGCGTAAGCCAGACGCATACGTAAAAATTAATAATGTCCCCTGAGTGTGCTGAAGGCGGTGTATGAGGTACACTCACTTAGCTAATGGTATCTGGTGAAAGCCTTTAAATAAGTCCAAACTGGTGAAAAATTTATTCTGACCTATCAAAAGATTAGATAACATCGGTACATGGCACTGGAAGACGATCATGAATCGTTTCCCTCATTTAAGCAACAGAAATACTCAGATACGCCAAGTCCGATCTTTTTTGGGCATGACAGGGAAAAATTATGTGGGCTATTTCATTTCCTAATGACTCATATTACTAACATTTTTTTCAACTCGTCATTTATCTCATTTTTGAGATGTCATTGGGAGAGTCTATACAAAGGTATTGTATATAGCTTTATGTTTGTCCTTCGACCGTATTTGGTGTTCAATGACACCCGTTTTCCCCAGAGATCACTCGCTAGTGGAGAAACATCCTGGTATTCAGATAAAAGATACAAAAAAAATTTCTGTTTCTTGAATCACCTCTGCTGAATGACTACTGATATTACTTTAGATAGAGTATAAGAGGGATTCATCTACAACTGGTTGGGCGTGATGAATTTTAGCAACAGTAAAAATACCATATCATAACTTCCATATCCACGATATATATATATATAGGTTTTGTTGGATACTAGATGGTATCGGATGGTTACAGAACCTTTCAATATTAACTTGTTGCTGTCAGTCAAACAGTGTTATATTGCTTTGTTCATGGAAACGTTAGATTTTTCAAAGGGGGGGGGGGGGTGTCTGGAACGGGAATTAAAATTTCAGATCCCAGCAAAGTCTTTTTACACGCCACTAAGACATGCGAGGGTGCATGCGTCACGAGATTTTGCGTGCAAACTGCGACTGCGGATGTGAGACCAAGTGATTGGTCCTCTGTCACGGGCGGTTTTTCCCCTGGTGACATTAAGATACGAGTAATAAGAATACTATTATTATACATATACACTTTTGTCAGTCTTCTTGCTGGAGACACAGGTCGGAGAATGGTACTGTGTCATAGTTGACACGGGGGGTGGGTCGAAGATGAGTTTACGCTGCCTGGGAATTAGGGTAGGCCTGTCCTACCTGCTATACATGATATTCCTTGTGTGATGGGTCTTACTACTGATGAGGCCAGGTGATGTCTTCCCACGGGAGGTAACTGAGTGCTGATTCATTTTAGGGGTATTGAAGAAAATTCCTGGTATTCAGCTGGTGTCTTTATTTTACTCAGTCATCATGCTAAATTTCTCCCAGTCTCCTGGACGTGATTAATTTACCTAGTCTTCAGATCTCCTGGAAACTAGATTTCTGGACTAGATCCCCTGGACTAGATCCTGGAAATATTCATTTTATTTAATTTTTGATTTCCAGAAATCAACACAAGCTGAGTAGTTTAAAAACTACAAAAAAAATAACTCTTTATACCGAGACTTCAAAAAAAGAAAAATATATAAATTACAGATCACGGGAATTGCTTTTCCTTCATAACAGGATAAGTATCAAACATGAATCAATTAATAAGTGTAAACCATTGATACTTACTCCACACAGTACTAAATAACTTGACACAATGTATGTCAATGGATAAGGTTACCTGAAAGATTTCTGAGAAAAACTTAAAACTAAAATGAGGTAAAATAGGCTACTAAGGTGCCTTTTAACAGGATAGTCTAGCCTAGGCTTGCTTCAGAAAAATCATTAAGGATAGCCTATGCAAAGTTCACTGGCTGATTTTGGACTAGGTTACAATATCCACAAATTAGGTTAGTTACATGAGGGTACAGGCTAAGTCCCATGTAATTAAGTTTTCCATGAATTTATTTATACATATAGCCTAACTATATTTATCAAAAAAATAGTCATAATCCTCATTCAAAAGAATTAGTCTGGGGTAGGCCTTCTTAAATTAACTGTATAGCCTAGTCTGAGATCAAGCTCGGCAGTTGGAAATTTCATTTTGTGGTACCCTTTGGCACTGGTACTTGCAAAAACTGTATACAAACAAAAACAACTTATAAATACTTTTTTAATGTTTTACGATCCTGTCAAACGCTAAGTTACAAATCAAACTAACACAGCAAAAAATTTCTGACAATTAATGAATGTAAAGTATCATTCACGACAATGGGAAATTTTCCTCGTTTAAGGCATTGTAACATGTCTGACTGGGCAGGCAACTCTGCACTGAATTCTCGTCTGCTATTGTCTTACATGATTGTGATCTGTTCCTACCAATGAACTAATGGTAATATTACAACTTTAAAAGCTTACCTTGCAAGGGATAGATAACCATTTGGTTTTACAATTTGGTAAAATAGCCAAAAATGAAGAGCGGACAGGTTGACGTCCCCTCACACGAAAGCATTCGTGATTCTTACATGTGTCTTTTAGTGTTACCAAAATGCAGACGAAAGATTCGGGCAGCGCTCCCATACTCAAAGTGAAAGATAAACATAACAAGACTGGCTACACTGCCACACTCGTCCACAACAAAAACGAAAACATTTCACAGTTCCAATCATTTTTACACAGTAAAGATATTAAGAGGAGGATGAAGAATCAATTCATAAATAAATCATTAATAATTAAAGTAATATTTTTCCCATTACAAAGCTTTTCCCTCGGGGAAAGAATTGATTCATGTCCACTCTAATATCGGAGGACAACTTTCCTACGGAACCAAAAAAAGCTCCTTTAGATGGGTCTGCGACTGCGGAAAAACAGGTCTTGTACAGTAGAAACAAGCAACGATCTCAACTAGAGACTAAAAGGGGCTCTTGCAACAACATAACACAAGGATATACGAGTACTAAATGGGGGACACTACCCTATAGGTGTGGCGTTCAATACAGCTTTCTAATAAAGCTTTGCCTAGCCTAATACTGGGGTTAGATTGACTCCACTTACACTGGATGTTACATCACTCTGCAAAAACCAAAAAGAGTTCTCCACATGTGAAGAAGAATTACCCTCCTATTGAGGCGTCTAATGATTATCAAAACTCACCATTGCTATGGCTAGAAAACGACTCTAAACTTGAATCTCAAGGGGTTGAAAAGTGGTGTACTCTATCTCTAAGGTGTACCAAACCAGTACTACAAGAGCAAAACTCTGACAATTTCCTTATAAGACAAGACATAAGACCACAATCACATTCCCAACCAGGGCACTATGTGAATTCTTGTACAAAATGTTTTACATCATTCCTTTGTTCATTACTTGGAATGTGAGACGTATGTGGTGTAGACATTATGGATGGTTGAGTGTTATTATGTTTGGGTGTTAAGTGTTGTACTGTCCCCAGTATGTCAACCAACTTCTGGTCCAAGTCCTTGATTTGATTTGATACATCTCCCACTTGAGACCAAACATCCTGGTAAGATTGAGTGAAGCTCTTAACTGTCTGTAATGTTTGTTGTGTTTCTTGTTCTAATTGAATTAGATCAATATATGATTCATCAGTACCAGTCACCATTGTTACAATACTTCAAACACTTATATATGATCAAATAATAAAATGTAAACTACATTAAGAGACAATACCATACAATCCGTCACTATAGAAATAATGAATGTGCATGTAAATAAGTCATGACCTTAATCAGACAAAAATCAACAATATTGTATAAAGAAATGCATACAATACGACAAAACATTATAAGTGACCTACATACTATATAGGCACAGTGGGTCTGGATCAATAGCACTGGGCTACAGATCCAACACAGCTGCCACCAAATGTCACGGTAGGATTTTCCCTCACCATGACATTACGATACGAGATTAATAAGACTACTTGTATACATATACACTTGTGTCAGTCTTCTTGCCTGGAGACACGGGTCGGAGAATGGTACTGTCATAGTTGACACGGTGGGTATGAAGACTGACGTTTATGCTGCCTGGGAAATAGGGTAGGCCTGTCCTACCTGCTATTAAAATATTCCTTGTGTGTATGGGTCTTATTACTGATGAGGCCAGGTGATGTCTTCCCACTGGGAGGTAGTTGAAGTGCTGATTTCCATTTTAGGGGTATTAAAGAAAATTCCTGGTACTCAGCTTGTTTCTTTATTACTCATTACATCATGCCAAATTTCTCCCAGGCCTAGTCTCCTGGACTTATTAATTTACCTAAAGCTGATTCACTTAAGGTAGATTCTTGAATGAGCCCTATGCTTACGAGACATTTGTTTGGCGGCCGCTGATTGGCTGGTACTGGGAGGTAGGCAGCTTCCAGCCAATCAGCGGCCGCCAAACAAACGTCTAGTAGGCATACGGCTCACCCAAGGATCTACCTTAAGTGAACCAGCTATAGTCTTCAGAACTCCTGGACTAGATCCCCTGGACTAGATCCCTTGCAAGGAATAGATAATCATTTGTATTAATAATTTGGTAAAATAGCCAAATTGAAGGCTGAACCCGTTGCGTCCTTTTCACACGAGAGCATTCGTGATTCTTACATGTGTTGTTAGTGTTACCAAAAGCAGACGAAAGATTCAGGGCAGCGGCCGCTCCCATACTCAGTGAGAGAAAAACAAAACAAGGGACTGGCTACTCTGCCAAACTCGTGTCCACAACAAAAACGAAAACATTTTATAGTTCCAATTACTTACAACAGTAAAGATATTAGAGGAGGATGATGAATCAATTCCTAAATAAATCATTAATAATTCAAGGAATATTTTTCCCATTACAGTGACACGCGTCAGTAGATCAATGTATGTTTCTTCATCCATCCGCAAATAATTACGCCAGTCATCTGGCTCTAATTTCAAATCAACTAGCTATTGTGTGAAAGTTGATCTCTTTTTAGCAACCAGTCCTTCGTCCACTTTGATCGTCTTTTTTTCCTTAGTGCCACCGCTAAGCCAATGGCAATCAAATCTTCCTGGTCGATAGGCATAAGGGAGGCGGTGGTAACTTTGCTACAACGAGAGTCATAATGAGGTTTGATGTGACTGTCTGGTGTGACAGTCTGGCACCTCTTCGAACCGTTTGACAAGCAGGTTTGACAACCGGGTTTGGCGAACCGTTCGAACTTCGTTTGATCATGTAAACCGCCCTTTAAACTATATACATTTTAAACTATATACATATAGAAAACCGACCCATGCAGAGTCATATATCCATGCTTTTTCTTCCATTCAGACGATGTCAAAATAGGTGTTATTTCTAATATTCTTGAGAGCGTACAAACTTTGTGATGTTGAATTTTTAGATACTGAAATAAATCATATCAAAAATGTTTTCAATGCACTTGGTTACAATACGAAATTTTATTCAAAGGGCGCATTTAAAGGAGAAAAGGAGCTTCCTAGGTAATAATAATAATGTTCTAGTCTTACCACAAACCAAAGCAAACCCTGGACTTTTAAACGAATATTGAAATTTTGCAACATTGTCCCAGTAGTATATAAGAATACAAACACTGTTTCAAAAGTACTTAACAAATAACGTTAAAAAATGTAGACAAAACAACAAGGATGCATTTACGAAATTTATTTTCCTGCCAAAAATGTAATAAAACATATATAGGTGAAACGACTGATTTTGACAGAAGAAAAAGACAACATCGTGACTCATTAAGGAAAGGTGATGAAAACAACGCCCTCTTTCAACATAGACAAAGTAAAAATCATATGGTTAACCTGGACAAAATGAAAAACATTAAGGTTGTTAATAACACTGAAAAAAGAAAACTTTTAGAATCCATTTTAATCCAAAATGTTGACGATATGAATATATATAATAATAATAAAAATGGACCTTTCTGTAATGCAATTATGACAAAGCATGTAGTTAGTGTAACTAAATTGTTAAACAAGATTGGCAAACCACCGCAGGATTTATTCTGATACAACCATAAGCTTGTATGTGATTTCTTTTACCTTGACCGTTGTTTTCAGTTTTTGTAACTTTTATTTCTCTTTCTGAAAGAGGGAGAGAATGTACTCTCCGAAAGCTTAAATAAAACTTTAATTTTTTTCCGAATTTATATATATATATATATATATATATATATATATATATATATATTATATATATATATTATATATATATATATATATATATATATATATATATATATATATAAGCGAATCCCACAGGAAAATGGTAGTCAGAAATCCAAGCGCTTTCGTCTTTACTCAGACATTGTTATGAGTTAATGAAGTACAATTGGAGAGAAAGGTCTTAGGTACAAACAAGATCAAGAATACCAGATGTTTAATTGTCATAAGGGTAAAAATTAAAAGAGATAATCCAGGATTATCGGATATCACACGGTCCACAAACCATAACCGAAATTACAAAATACCTTACAGTCCAAAACATGTAAACTGAATATATTAATTTTGTTGCTTATATTTATATACAACTTTTTTCATAATGAAAGCATCAAGTTTAAATAAACCAAGACTTGATTTTAGAACATTTCTATTATTTGACTTGATGAAACAAGATTCAATGATATTCCTTTTAACTGTGTCATTACATGGGATTAAGGCTCTTGCTTGACTCCAGTTAATAGGATGGTCTAAATCTCTCATATGTACGAATAATGCATTCGATATGTGCCCAGTTCGTTGTGAAAGAGATTTACCAGTCTGTCCGTAATAGACTTTATCACACTTTTTGCAAGGAATTTCATATATGCAGCCTGGAAAATCTTTAGGAGAATTTTTTATTATTAAACTCTTGACATTAATATTACTGAAAACAACATTTATGTTAAAAAGCTTTAAAATTCTAGGAATATCTAAAAACCTTTCATCATAGGGTAATTTTAAAATGTTATGCTTACTAAATTCAAGTTTGTCATTAGTTAAATAAAATGTTTTTCTAGCTCTTTCCATTGCCACATCTATAAAAGTCCTTGGGTATTTAAGTTTCAATGCAATATCATAAATAGTTTTAATTTCAGCGTCAATAAACTGCGGGCTACAGACACGTAAAGCCCTTAGGAACATCCCAGAAAAACAGAGAATTTAACATTTTGATGGTGATTGGAGTAGTAATGAACAAAAGAGCCAATGTTAGTTGATTTTCGAAAGACTGAAAAGGTGAAATTTCTATCATTTCTATGGACAGTTACATCAAGAAAATTCAAATTACAATTTCTTTCTTCCTCTACAGTAAATTTTATAGAAGGGACTAAATTATTGAGATTATTAAGGAATTCCTGGAGATTTTCGTGAACTGGCCAAATACAGAAGATATCATCCACATATCTAAGCCAAATAACTTTTTGGAGCAAAATTCTTGGTAAGAGTTTTGTCTCAAAAAATTCCATGTAAATATTGCTTAGGACAGGAGATAAGGGATTACCCATAGCCATACCAAACTTTTGTTCAAAAAATTCCCCATTAAAACAAAATTTACTATCTTGTTGATACATAACCTTATGAGACAAATGAGTTTGTTTGTACACTTAAGGGAATGTCATGACGTTCTAATTCCTCCTCCAAATATTCAAGTAAGTCATCCACAGGCACTTTGTAAATAAAGAGACAACATCAAAACTAACCATATTGAAAATCAAAATTCAAATTTAAACTATTCAATTTGTTAATAAAATCAACATTGTTTTTAACATTCGTGTTAGAAATGTTTCCTACCAAAGGAGTGAGAATTTTTACCAGCCATTTAGATAAATTATACGTAACTGAGCCCACTGAACTAATGATTGGTCTGATAGGGTTATTGATTTTATGTGTCTTGACTAAACCATACATATAAGGTAGGGAGGCGCATTGCGGTGTAAAACTGTTTAATTAAATGGTCAAAGCCCTTCAAAATGGATTTAATTTGTATTAAAATGGGAGTTCACTGTCTGTGTAGGGTCAGACCTCAGTTTCGTATAAGTATCAGTATCATTTAGCAATGTCATTATTTTACTTATATAGTCACTTTTATTCATTATTACAACTGCATTAGATTTATCTGCTTTTGTCACTTTCACTGTTTCGTCTTCTTTAATTTTCTTAAGAGCCTGGAGAAATCCCACGGGTACATTAGGGGGAGAAGGTTTACTCATAGCACCAGACACAATACCTTTACAAATATTGATAGCATCAGGGCATAGGTTTTGATTAAATTTTTCTAAATAACAAAAGAATTTTGAGATGTTGACACAGTCCAAGTTACCATTAAATACACCAAAGCTTAACCCATATCCCAAAGCCGCTGTCGTAGCACTATCCTCTGGTTTGTCTGATAAATTAATCATGGAGTCCACGTTGGCATGCTTAGTCCAGTCGCTTTCAACAATAAGATTTTTCAGCTTAACTTGAAGCTTCCTTTCAAGACGGTTGCAGTACTTTCTCAGTTTTTAACTAAATGTTGTTTTCAGTAATGTTAATGTCAAGAGTTTACTAATAAAAAATTCTCCTAAAGATCTTCCAGGCTGCATATATGAAATTCCTTGCAAAAAGTGTGATAAAGTCTACTACGGACAGACGGGTAAATCTCTTTCACAACGTCTCAAACAACATCAATATTCCGTGAGAACTGGGCAAATATCGAATGCATTATTCGTACATATGAGAGATTTAGACCATCCTATTAACTGGAGTCAAGCAAGAGCCTTAATCCCATGTAATGACACAGTTAAAAGGAATATCATTTAATCTTGTTTCATCAAGTCAAATAATAGAAATGTTCTAAATTTCAGTCTTGGTTTATTTAAACTTGATGCTTTCATTATAAAAAAAGTTGTAGATAAATATAAGCAACAAAATTAATATATATTCAGTTTTTACATGTTTTGGACTGTAAAGGTACTTTGTAATTTCGGTTAGGTTTGTGACCGTGTGATATCCGATAATCCTGGATTATCTCTTTTAATTTTTACCCTTTTGACAATTAAACATCTGGTATTCTTGATCTTGTTTTGTACCTGAGACCATTCTCTCCAATTGTACTTCATTAACTCCTTGACAATGTCTGAGTAAAGACGAAAGCGCTTGGATTTCCGACTATAATTTTCCTGTGGGATTCGCTTATTTATGATGTCACGTGCATCTACAGTGATATTTTAAGCATAATGGAAACCACACGCAACTTCTACGCCTTTTCTTTGAATTTTCCGAGCCTTGTTCTATTCGTGACATCCTTCTGTAATGCTCTTATCATCGCTCACAAACTGAAACTCTGACTCAACTATTGTTGTTGTGACCTCTTATGACAAGCTACGTACTCGGATAAAAGAGCGGGTGTTTGTTAAGCATAAACCTACTCCACTGCTCTGTATATGACTCAACGTTAGTGGCACTTGTAACCTCCTCTCATGACAAGTTACGCGCTCGAGGGGGTGTGGGGGGAGACGGGGCTTCGGCATTACTATTGAAAAAGTATTTTACAGGAATGAGAAGTCTCTCTCTCTCTCTCTCTCTCTCTCTCTCTCTCTCTCTACTGCGTTTTTCGGGGCTTTTCTGGGAACCCTCTGGAACAAACACATACACACTTCTATACATACAGACGCGTGCGTACACAAAATACATAAAGTCGTGTGTATGTGTGAGTTTATACGTAGTATGCATGTTTCTTTTCTTTAGGACTGTGATGCGTATGTAACAGAATATTCCCGGTTATTGTATAGACTGTTTAGAAATATGTTCTAGATTGAGACAAAAACACACATACGATATATATATATATATATATATATATATATATATATATATATATATATATATATATATATATATAATACAAGCGTCATCTGGGCTACCAAAATCCGCACTTTTAAATGAAACGTTAAAAAAAGAAAGAAAAAAAAAAAACTACATAAGATGAGACAGAGTTCTGGTGTCAATGTTGGCAGCCCTGATTTTCGGGGTCACGCGATGTTATTACTGTGCAAGTGTGCACGAAGACCATGAGTGGATCTAAAATTAACATGACCATCTTATGAGATGAACTACTGACTATTCAAGCCCGTTGTGGCAGAGGTTTTCTTGAAATATCTTTTTCTATACCAGCGTATCTTTATTTAGGCAAAACATCTTTCAGACTCTCCGGTAATTTTGGGCAACAAAATTAAACAAAAGAATTTACTGACTAATCAAGGCAACTTACTCTTCAACCTTTCCCATTTCCTCAACATTCGTTGTAGATATACGAACACTTGTCCTTGTCTTAGCTAAAGAGTTAGGAAAGAAGTCCCACCTCCTCGTTTCTCTCCCTCAAACTTAAGAATGGAAGAGTGTAGCTACTAACTACGTTACTGACAATAACCATGCCCTTTTCAGTATCTATTAAATAGGCATTTGTCTGTATGTTTTTATATATCATATATGTTTTTTTTATTTATTACCACGAGAATGTGGTGGTATAGTGGGCCAGTTTTGATTATAAGATATTGCAGATGTTGGGCTATACGACTATCCTCTGTTAGAATGGTATATGCCGGCATAGTGCATTGTGTATTACGTACTATAAGACCGATGGCAAAGGAAGCGATGTCAGCCACCGGAGGAACAATTGGCCATTCATCTCCCCTTGGTTTAGTCGCCATTGGTGTCTTTTTTTTTTCGTCTTCTTCTTTTTTTTACGGGGAAACAAAGAAAAGAATGCTATATTCGTCAATTTAATAAAAGGATTTTAAAATTATTCAGTCATGTCCCAGTGCATGTATATTAAAGGTAACCCCTACCTTTTCAGAGAAATTCTTAGCCCATTGGCTACTTCTGCATTATAGCAACGAAACAGCCATAAATACAAATGCACTGCGACATCCACGCAGCTGATACAGTTGGATGGACGTATTACTTACAGCTATGGATGACTTCAGACGTTTGCTTATATCGGACGACAAAACAAACATACCTGAAAACCAGTCAACTACTGCCCTTCTAATTTTCTCTTGGTCATATCTATAGACTATAAATGAACCATGAGGTTATAATAAGCTCTCAAAACAATGAAATGCAGATAATCTTTCATGTATAAACTAATTTGGATATGTTCAACGCAAAAAGCCATATCGTAGTACACTCTTCCATTCACAAGTTTGAGACGAGGACAGGTGTTCGGACATCTGCTATGACGCAATGTCGAGGAAACTGAAAAATTTCAAGAGTAGTAAAATGCTTTAATCAATAAATTCTTGTACTTCATTACATTGCCCAAAATTACCGGAGGGTCTAAAACATGGTGTGCCAAAATTTCAAGAAGATACATCTCATATATAAAAAGACATTCAAGAAAACCTATGTGACAAAGGACTTGAAATGGTTAGGTTAGGTACACTTGACAACGTACCCAGTATGTCCGTAATTTATTGATGAACTAACCATGGAAATGTAAACATGGAATGGACCACGGTCTAGGTATATACCGAGACCGTGGAATGGACATACGCGAATAAATGTCACTGCGCAGCGCCATAGGAAAAGGTGGAGATGACGCTGAATTAAGCTATTAAAGCATATAGTCTTGCAGAAGCTTTTTTTTTTTTCACTGTCGTCCTTAATTTTCCACTGATTTTGATAAATATCTGCTCATTGGAAAGCTCTCGAAAATCCCTTTTGGATGCATGTAATTAAGTATGTAGAAAATACGGCACTGTTGTGTTTTACGTAAAGATATCCAGATATGAATTTTACCTGGGGTCGCTTTTTTACTCTACTGTTCCAGTTTTTTAAAATAAATTTTAATAAATTTATCATCGGTTTAAAAGCTCTTGAAAAAGCACTTTTTTCCAATGAACCTAATGAAGCACGTATATATGCATATAGGAATCTTACAATAGAAATAATCATGCATTGCCATGTGCTGAGACTGATTTCATGCCTTGCCATGGGGTTGTGTAATAAATATTGCCACTAAAACCTGTTGAACCCCTTATATTTAATATCCTTTTAAGTATCAAAGTCTTTATACTCTACCTACTTTATACTCTACCTGCTATCCAGTCTGTGTCACCTAAAGGGATTAACTCTATCACCATGACACAATGGACTTGACTTTGTTAAATTGTAATTATGTTTACTTATGCTTATGGCTTAACTTATATCAGTCATCATTACAAAAAGAAAACACACTTGTTGATATAAATGAGGGATTTCTACAGATCACTTATAATGTCAAGCCATATTACTTATAATTTTGTTTAGGTCTATTTTAAATGTATTATCATGTAAACAGAAATTAACAGATTGAATATTGTGTACTACTAAATTTACTTTAACATAATGCAACAAATGTCATAGGGAGATGACAAGATATTGTCATAGAAAATTAACAGATTACACTCCAATTTGGCGAGGTGGGCATTGTGATACAGGCTGGCTTACCACTCAATTACAGAATTCGTTGACAATTTTATGCTAAATGTACAAAAAGCTGAACTCGTAACATTGAATATAACCGCTTGAAAAGAACAAGTTTATTGCATTTCTAGCGAATTCTTCTACCCTGCAATGCCTGACTGTGGAACCTGGCTACGTGATAAAAGCGTCAATCGAAGTAGTAAATGCCCACTATTTAAGTGCATTACAAGCAATTTAGTAGCATGATCTGCGATGACTGCAACTGTAATGCTTACTGATTACAGCTGGAGGCATGACTTGTCTCACAATATGTCACCTCAAGTCAAGATTTACTGGCAAGTGTAGAAGTAGTACCTACAACAGCCATGACTGCATGACCCATGGGTGAAAGTGTGTTGTTTGTATGTTTACCATTGCTGATTCTGACTAAAAACGCGTGTAAAAACTGAAACTTACTTCTGAAAGAGATGCCATATTGTTTAGAGAATCTGTCTGTGAAGTTTGTACAGTAAATGGCGAAGCACTAATGTCTTTTTTGGTGTCATTACGTTTGTGCGTCACTGGGGCCACCTATATGATAACAATATATCTCTCTCCACTCTTTGCAATGGCGGCATGCTGCGCACGGCGTTTTCGCGCATGTCCAGACTCCATTCCATGTTTACAGTTCCATGGAACTAACCTATGTATACGAACATGATAAACGTATCTTAGATATCCATAATTTACCCAGCGATAAGCTAGCTATTTACGCTCTCACGTGAAAAACATATCCAGAATATCAGTACAATTATCCAGGATGATCCAACTAAGTAAATGCGTTTAAACAACATATCCGAAATATCCGTAAATTATTTAGTGGTGAAGTAACTTGTCACACGTGGCAACGTGTCCTGAATATCCACAAATTGTATTACAGATGATAGTTTTTGTGATGATGCTCCACAATATATTATTTATTAATTATATAAGTACTACGTAATATATTAAAGGTTCTATTACAGTTTAAAAACTGTGCAACTGCCTCAGATTCAGAGATGCTCATCGAACTGTTCTTAATGGTGACTTCCCTCGTCCTCCTGTGGGTAGCGCTGAAGAGGCCCCCGGGACTTCCCCCTGGTGAGTCAAATAGAAAATAAGAATGAATTACGTGGAATGACTTTATAGACTTAGAAGTGAGTCGCGCATCATGATATAACTCATTAGTCGGTTTGATTCATTCTCGGGGTTCTTGTTGCTGTGATACTGTGAAGATCATTAAGATGGTCTTATGCCAGCGAGTGTTCTTGTTCCATAAGATTCACCTGGAACCCCGGTCACACTGACTGACTGACAGTCAAACAGACAGAAAGAAACAACAGGTGAAAACAAGCCTCATGGCAACCTGAGTTGATCGAGAGAATAGTAAGAGCCCTAGATGGTACTAGTGTTAGTGTTAGTGTTCAGTACTATTAGTAACCTAGCATATAGTGCTAGATAGTACTAGAATTACTGGTTATGTAGTAACCGTTATAGTAGGTAATACTAGTTTTACTGATAGTAACCTCGTTTAGTAGGCTAGGTAATACATAGTTTACTGATCAGTACTATTTGCAACCTAGTTAGTGTAATAGATGTTGTCCTGAGCATGGCTGCTTCCTTAAACAGGACGATGGGGCTTACCTGTGATCGTTTCTACGTTTCCCCCAAAGTGGCAAGTATATCGACGACATCCTGAAGGACTTCCAGAAGGAGTTCGGTGACCTATACATGTGAGTCCTAAAATTTGGAAGTCAGGCATCCTAGATCTATACACTTCTCGGTGAATTTCTTTCCGGCTCTAGGGGAGAAACTCACCAAGATTTGGAACTGTTTGCCTGCATTTGTTTTCTCTTCATTCTTATTCTCTCCAGTTTTCGAAAGTTAGATACACTTCTTGTTTTTCGTTTTTCCCCTTTTGATTTTTTTTCTTTTTCCTTGGATTTCTCTTTCTTTTGTCCTAAAGCTTTGCAAAGACATTACATTTTTATAAGGGTGTTGTCCAACGTATTTTCTTCAGAACATATTTCAAAATTTTACTAATTTCTAGAAGGTTTCCTGAACCAGGTTTCCTCATCGCGTCTTTCACCAAATTTTCCTTATCTTTCATTTCATCAGATTATTCTCGGCCCTCATTTATAACCAGGTTTTCATTCGACAATAAGACTCAAAAGGAGTCGATCACCAGCGACTGTCTCTGCTTCCTCCAATTTCAGATGGAAGTTCGGAAGCAGAATTCAAGTCTTCATTCACGACTACCATTTGGTCAAGCAGATTTTCAACGGTCCGGATTACATCGACAGACCTGACATGGAAATATTCAAACTTTCGAAGGTACTGCTTATGGTGAGTGCTATTTTATTTTCTGCTGGAGAATAGAAATCATTTATTGTGGTTACTCAGATGGTTTACCTTGGGGATAGAGTAGAATTTTGCGGGGAGATTTAGTCCCATCTAAGCAAATCATTCAAGTATCTTTCGGGCAAGGGAAGTTTTACGTGCAGTTTTGCCTTCTTTGTGCAAGATATGGGGCAAGATGTGCAAATATGCCAGAAAACGAGGTTATGTAACACAGCCCTAAGTTGAAGAAGGCCTACTGGTCTAATGCTTTTCCGTCTAAAACACGAATATCATATTTGACGATTCCGGAATTCGTTACCTCAGACCTCCTGCTGGGGCATGATGACAAAATATGCCAAAAAAACGAGGTTATGTGACACAGCCCTAAGTTGAAGAAGGCCTACTGGTCTAATGCTTTTGCGTCTAGAACCAGGAATATCTGGGTATATTTGACGATTCCCTTGGGGTTTGTCACCTCAGACCCTCCCACGCTAAGGAGAGTCGCTACCTATAACCTGCCTTAATCCTCAAACGTTTTATTGTTTTTTTTTTTTTTTTTTTTTTTTTTTGTTTTTTTTTTTTTTTTTTTTCTCGCTCTTTCCAGGTATTTCCGGAAGTATCGGTGGCATCTGGCACACCAACCGCCGTTTCATCCTGCGTCAGCTGCGGGACCTCGGCATGGGCCAGTCCCGCCTGGTGGACGCCAGTCCAAGAACAGGCCGAAATTCTCGTCGAGGCCCTGAAGGAGCAAGAGGGCCAGGCGCGCCCCATCGCCGAGGCTTTGAACTTCGTCATCATGAACATCATCTGGAAAATGACTGCGAGTACGGAAATCATTAGCCTATTTCGTATAGTGTTTGAAATGATGTAATTCGTAATATAATATGGAAAATGCCTTTTACGATAGGAAGACCTTATCCGTAACAGACTGCACTCGACTATTTTCTAGACATATTGAATTAAAAACAATTCCACGTCGTAGCTGCCTAACTTAAAACTATAAGCCCTACTTTAAACTCGACATTCATTTTAAAGAGAAGATTTTAAAAAATGTATCACATCTGAAATGGTGCCATAGGGAAAAATAACCACTATATGGTAGCAGATAAGTAAGGAAGTCTACAATCTTTGGGTTCGTTAAGTGTTACTAAAAACCATAGAAGGACATACTTGATATATGACTGAAGATATGATTATGATTGAACAAGATGAAGAAGACTAGACATTTTAAACAGATGATATTAAGCATTAAATTAGTATTCTTTTAGTCTTGTATATATATGTACTGGTTGACCAACCTGGGGTTGCCTGGGAAAACTCTGAATGACAACCGATAAACGTCTCTTTCTCTCTCTCTCCTTCTACACCCCCCCACTCTCACTTCCTCTCCCTCTTACTCTCTCTCTCTCTCTCTCTCTCTCCTTCACTCTCCCCCTTCCCGTTCTGTTAGGTAGTTGTTTCAGCACCTTGTCCAGCACTTTTGACACCTTATATTTCACACTTCTCACCCCCTGTTCTTATTGGGGCTGAAAACTTGGACTTGATGGACATCAGGAGTATCTGTTCATCCAGTGACCTCAAAAACTATGTATTAGGCACTAATGTCTGTCATTTTTACATTTTTTACACCTTCCCACCCCGTGCCCGCCTCCCCCCCCCCACCGCCCCCACCATTTCTTATCAAGTTGAACTTGGACTCAAATGGCATTAAGAGTATCATTTTCATCTCAGCAACCTCAAAAACTATGAATTAAACACTAATATCTGTAGTGTTCGGTTATATTTACATGTCTCCCACGTCCCTCCCATTCCCAATCACTGGTCCCCTCCTATTCTATCAGGGCTGAACTTGGATTCCAAAGGTATTGGGAGTGTCACTGTTCATCTCAGCCACCTCAAAAACTATGGATTTGATACTATATTCTGTCATTTTCGGTTATTTCTTCATGTCACCCTCTTCCTACCTCTTCTCACCCCCTCATCCTATGGGAGCTGAAATTTGACTTGAAGGACATCAGAAGTGTCACTATTCATCTCAGCAACCTTGAAAACTATAGATTAGACACTAAATCTGTTGTTTTCAGTGATTTTTTACATTTCACCCCCTTCCTACAAACCCCCCTTGAAATAATAATAATAAAAATATTAGCCAGCACCTGGCCAAGGAGTACTTGCCTTTGCCATGCCATCACCCTGCACATAAGCTTTACCATTAAAAATAAAAGCAGTGTCCTGCACCACCGAGGTTAAAAGTTTCTTGAAATTGTCATAATTAAAACCGTGAAACAGTGTCATTATTGGTAAAGGTCTTATTCTAAAAAATAATCTGTACAGTTTCTTCTAAAGGAACATTTGTGAATAAGGCGTCACGTCAAGGCTTACCATAAGCAATTCTGAGTCCTAACACAAAATCCTTCCCTAAACTCGAGCGAATCTTTAAAGGAAAAACAGCTTAAATATAATGGGGAAAAAAAGTGGTGCTTCAAAATTTAATGTTTTTCACCTTTATCACCAGACAAACACTTCGACATTAAGAGTCCCAAGCACCGATACTTGCGGCAGCTGATAGCGGACTCCATTCCTGCGACCAACAACGTTATAGTGTCGGACATTGCTGCCAGGACGAGCACCGTTCTGCCGAAATCCGTCTTTCGCGCACTTTTCAAAGTGGATAAATTTATCGAAATTGTAGACAAGTTCCATGAATTTTTCCAGGTAGATGGTGGTTTAATTTTATGTTTAAGGAGCTTAATGGAAGCACAGTTTATTCAAAAGATACTCATATATATGTCTATCACTATATATATGTATATAACTCATGCTTACTATATAGATTTTTTTCATTAACGATTTCTTATTATAAGGGGAAATTTTTCCTCCTCAGGAGATGATCGAAGAGCACAAAGAGTCCCTGAATCCTGACGACCCGAAGGACCTGATCGACGCCTACCTCCTGGAGATAAAGACAGGGAGGAAAATCCGGGAGTGGCTGAGGGCGTTCGTCATGGTAGTTTCCTCAGTTTTGTTTATCTTCACCATTTTATATTTATCGTCCTTCTATTCCTTGTTATTGTCCTTGCTTCGCTTAATCTGTTCACACACAAACACATGCACACGTATATATATATATATATAATATATATATATACATATATATATACATATATATATATATATATATATATATATATATATATATATATATATATATATATATATATATATATATATATATATATATATATATATATATATATATTTCTTTGCCACCGTTATTCCCACATTATGGGGTCGGTTTTGACTAGTGCGCCCCCTCTACTGGCGTCTATTAAAGGCATCATCCTCCACCAAAACCTCTTGTCTCTATATCTTCCTTAACTTTATCTCGCCATCTAATTCTGTCTCCCTCTCGATCTTCTTCAGCTCCATTAAGAAAAAGAGCTTTATAGAGCATTGCTTCCTTTTGAGAAGAATTTATTTGGTTTAAAGGAGTCTGCCTATGAGTCTCCTAACGGTAAGTGTAAACGAACTTCACTGCTATGGTAGTTTATCAATTTCAGCAGCACCATGGGCCTAGCTAATTTACTGTGTTTTCACGTGATTCTCACAGACCTATCTTAGATTTTAAGGCTTCCAAATCTGACCAGCACCTCACCAAAGTCAAAAACATATTGGCTTTAACTTTCTGCGTTCATTAGTTGGTATATATGTTGCTTGATTATTGATGACGTTTTTTCTGGACTCTGCAGAGGCTGACTTACGGGCCGTGCTCTTCGACGCGCTCTTTGCCGGCAGTGACACGACCTACAACACCATGAAGTGGATATTCCTCTACTTGGCTGCCCATCCGGATAAGCAGCGGAAGTTGCAAGAGGAGCTGGACAGTGCCGTCCCAAGTGGCACTCTCGTGACGCTGGAGGACAAACCCAGGTAGCTAAAAAAAAAAGAAAAAGAAAAAAAAAGTTTCTTCAGTGTAATCGAGTTTTCTTTTCTGTATAGCTTATAATCACGGCCACCAAAAATGTAGATCTGTCTTTCGCCGGTCTCGGTATAATTCTGTATGAGCCGCAGCCCAAGAAAATCTCAGCCGGCCCTGGTGGCCTGTGTTGTTGCGTTGGCAGAAGCACGACCATGGCTAACTTTAACCATAAATATAATAAAAACTAGAGGGCTAGAATTTGGTATGTATGATGATTTGAGGGTGGATGATCAACGTAACAAATTGCAGCCCTCTAGCCTCAGAAGTTTTCTAGATCTGAAGGCTGGCAGAATAAAGTGTGGACGGACGGACGGACGGACGGATAGGCAAATCCGGCACAATAGTTTTCTTTTACGGACAACTAAAACAAAGATAAAGAGAGAGAGAGAGAGATAAAGGACGGGGTGTAGGCCTAACGTCTCGTCTTGTGAAATACCAAACGTTATGATAACTGGGAATTGATTACCTATTTTTAATCGATTGTCATTAGTACCATATCGCTGCAGATTTTTTCCCTTTATAATGAAGAGTCGTTAACCCTTACCCAATGCTTTTCTTTCATCCGGTCTTGAGACAGGCTTGTGTTCATGACCTGTTTCATAGTTGCTAATCCGGTCTTGAGACAGGCTTGCGTTCATGATCTGTTTCGTAGTTGCTAGATAACTGAATCGTCCCTCTGCTTCAAGGATTCCCTACACTGAGGCCGTAATCAACGAAGTCCTTCGCATGTCTAGTCTCACCAACGTAGGCCTACCTCACTGCCCAGACAGGGACATGGTTCTAGCTGGATATAAGATCCCGAAGGTAAGAATTATTTTCAGCAACATAATATATACCATTTACAAAAGTCTGATTTGTTCACCCTTGCTTAAAGGCAAGTAGTAGTAGTTGTAGTAGGAATTAGATGAAACCAGCCTTGTGCTGGCACAGGCTCTTGCTTTTCAGCAGCCCGTAACAGAAGTAAGGGAGATAGCCTTCTCTCATTTTAACGGAAGCTTGAATTTCAAGTCAATAACTGAAGTTCATACACATGTTTTGATAATTGTAACATGGTTCGAATTCTTCTTTATTTTTCCCGTAGGGAAGTATGGTCACCTCAGTAACAGCGTCTATCCACTTCGATCCCAGGTACTGGGACCAGCCTGATTTGTTCCTCCCTGAACGCTGGCTTAGTCCAGAAGGAAAGTTCGTCATGAGAAAGGAAGGTTACCTGCCCTTTGGCACAGGTAAATAGCGAGGTACTTTATTTTCGCTGATGGCGAAAGAGGAATTCTCATTTATGTTTCTTTGCATGCGTGTACAGATGTATATGTGTAGGCCGCCTGAGCGTGTATGCCGTCAAATGAACAACGTTGCAAGGGCTCTTCGAAGGCACAATGTAATCCATGACTGGTTACAAGTGTGGCAGAAGCAAGGTATAATGACGTAACAGTGTAGAGGAAGTTATTAACCAAATTCCCTAAGAGGAAATCATTTTCAAAATGTCGATAAGCTGTTTATACATTCATCATTATCATCCCTGTGTAGGTTATTCCGAGATCCAGAGGCCTTCATCATTCTTTCACTACTTCTCTCTCTCTCTCTCTCTCTCTCTCTCTCTCTTCTCTCTCTTCTCTCTCTCTCTCTCTCTCACGGGAACAAAAAGAAAAAGCTATAATCCCATGAATTATATTTCCATTCACAAACAGGTTGAGTCTAGTTTCCATCATTCAGTATTCACACGGAATTTAATACCACTTTCCAGACAAAAAAAACTCATAATTCATGTAGTTTATCATCTCCATTTACCAAACAAAAAAACTCGCCATTCTCATGGAATTCCATTCCACCTTCCAGGCAAGAGATCGTGCGTGGGAGAGTCTCTCGCGCGCATGGAACTGATGATATTCACAGCCACCGTCATGCAGAACTTCACGATCAATCCACCAGAGGGAAAGGCCATCGACTTACTACCAGATTTCGACAACAGGGTCATTCACATGTCTAGGAAACAGGATGTCGTCTTTACCAGCAGGAATCTATGATTTGCATTGCCTACCCCCCACCCCCGCCCCCAACATCCATGGAAGTATAGATGTTTCTGCCCGAGAACTTGGTCTGTTACGAGTCTGTCTTTGGTCTATGGCCTCCGGACCTTCACGAGATGGTTAACTTCCCGGAAAAAATATTCGTAGTTAATTATTTGTTTTGATTGCATCATTATTATCGCTCATACATTCAAACACTCGTTAGTAGAAGAGTTCATAAATTGAATATTAACTGCTTTCACCTGATTTATGTTCCTTAATGTAGTACTTTTCTTTCAAATCGTATTGATTCTATCCACTATGATTAATATATTTTGGTGGTCCGGTAATAACTAACATTAATAAACAACAAAAATACATCCTTGACTTTTTTACAGTCTTCGAAGCAGTGTTGCTCGCGCTGGCATAAGGCCAGCTTAATCCAAAACCAAATTACTTGACTGGGGCTTCGAATTACCTGAGGTTAATTTGGTTTTATCGTCCTTCCTAAAATTCAGGATGTCTTGGAAATTGTATGAAAAGACACATAAATACAAAATTAATCATATGGAAGAGGAACTCTCTCTCTCTCTCTCTCTCTCTCTCTCTCTCTCTCTCTCTCTCTCTCTCTCTCTCTCTCTCTCTCGAGCCAGCCAAATTACTATAACGGCTTGATATACTGCATAACATCATAGCCATATATTAAAGAAGTTATAGATGCTAATAATGTTAATATTTGTTCGTGGCCAAATCCAGATAATGGAGATAGCGATAAGTTTCTGTCAGCGGAACAACAGAAGACAATGACACACCTCTGCCAGACGCACGAAGCCTGGCAGCGTCAAAATTTGCAAGCTAGGATGACGAAGGAAGTTTTATGTGTAGGAAGCAGATAAACATATTATTCGTCCCTCACGAATTTTATGACTTGACTCTTGATCATTCATCCTCGCATGACTTGTCTTTCCTAAGCGTTTCTGCATTGAATACTCGATGAAAAACGCTGTCTCAGAAGATGAAACATCATTCATCCATTTGAGAAAGCAAATATTACTGTTTTGTTAGTTAATTATGGGCTTCCTTGGCATGTCTATCTCTTACCTTCTGTACCTACCAGTTCTGTATCTATTTTCTATTTTCTAGTCACTTTCTTTATGTTCTTCATTTATTTCTCCATCTCTCATTCTTCTTCCATCGATTTTTCTTCAACGAAAATATAGGTGTGTGTAAAGTCTCACATGTGTGTTTTCACTGCGCGTGTGTTAGACGAACTTACCTGTCAGGCATCACGTAGCTCAGAGACACCAGTAGGTATCTTAAACCTGTAGTGAATCTCTTCAGAAGCCGAATTAAGTTAATCTTTTAAGCCTGAATAAATGAAAGGAGACTATACTTCCATAAAGAATTCAAAGATGTCTTAAGAACTGAAAATTACTCCATTTCTCAGAAGATATCTATCAGTTTCATTCCAGTTGAACCCACTGAAATGAACAGCTGTTCTGAGAGGCCCTAAACAATGCCAGAACTCTGTCTGGCAACGCCAATCCCACCTCTCAAGTTTAAGAAGGACAAATGACAAAGGCAACAAGTCTATCAGCTTCAGCCCAGCTGTCAGGTCTACTATAAGTGTCTTTTCATGAACTTGTGGCAAAGACAAGTGGTCTACTATTTTCAGCCCAGTTCCAAGGTCTTGTAGACGAAGTTGGCCTTTATCAAGAGCCTATGACAGAGGCAAGAATTTTCATTTTCAGCTCAGTTCTAAAAGAAGAGAAGTGCCTTTTGAAGAGCCTGTAACAGGTGCAAGAACTCGATCCGTTTTAGCCTCGGGTGGGATTGTTATCCTGATGATAATTTTTTGCTTTTTTAGTGCTCAACTGATAAAGGATTGCTACATAGTCTCGCTCCCCACCCATTTTTTGTTGATTTATCCAAAGTGTATATATATATATATATATATATATATATATATATATATATATATATATATATATAAATGAGATTGAAGGTGGTAATCTCTCTCTGATACGGTGGTTCAACGGTTCAATGACCTGAGTTACAAAATGGCTGCCAACTACAAGAAGAAATTATTTTTAAAAAGCTCAAAGTGAGAGAGAGAGAGAGAGAAGAGAATAAGGCTTAGGAATTCTCTTCTAGCCTTTATATCTCCAGGTTCTTGCAGCTTCCCTCTCTTAAGGGGCGCTGTGGTAATGCGCTGGCATAAGGCCCAGCCAAGAGACAAGAAAACAAAGAACTTGTTAAATATAAGGACATTGGACATAGAAAAAGAAACACCTAACCGGAAATATTCACTGAAATATGCATCTAAAGTATTCTAATATTAGCTGTACGACATTTGGGTATGGCATGCCCCAATTGCAAGCCAACGAGATGCTACAAGTATTGCATGAATAGGCCGAGTAGCTACTTGCCGCTTTTACTATTATAGTGACTATCAGGCTATCCATACCGATAGTTCGAGTGAATAGTTACTACGCTGACGCAGAAAATATCGGCTACTTCTGTTGTTTGATTTCGTCGGAAGGAAAAGTCAGGTATGTTTTTGGAGAGTTTTTATTGGGTGTGGTCAGTACTTGTAGGGTGACCATATATATATATATATATATATATATATATAATACTAGTATATATATGTGTGTGTATGAATGTATGTTTATATATATGAATGTATGTATATATGTGTGTATATTACTCAGAAGATGAAGTCTTATTCATACGGAACAAGCCCACAGGGGTGCCATTGACTTAGAAAGAAGCGATTTTATTTATTATTAAAGAAAAAAAGTGATAAATGATAAATGTGTATTAATATATATATATATATATATATATATATATATATATCATATATATATTATATATATATAATATAGATATGTGTGTGTGTGTGTGTGTGTGTGTGTGTGCGTGCGAGTATCCTACTATATTATATATATATATATATATATATATATATATATATATATATATATATATAATATATATGTGTGTGTGTGTGTGTGTGTGTGTGTGTGTGCGTGCGAGTATCCTACTTATTATATATATATATATATATATATATATATATATATATATATAAAATATATAAACCTTCTAATTATAATTTTCATATACGATACTGGGATTTTTTATTATTTATTTATTACGATAAGAACAACACCCAAAAATGTAAGTCTAAGGACTGGCGGCAATGTTGGCATTCCTGATCTGATTGGGCGCCGCAGAGCTGTTACACTGTAACGCCCATATATGGATGGACCTGGGATAATGGGCGCATGCGTGATTCAGTGGCGAACGCCCTACACTGCTATAATATACTGGCGTAGGTAAACATCCGCCTCATTACGCAGCTTCTGAACCAAGATATAAGAGTATTCTGTTATGATAACTTCTTCGAAATTTACTTAAAACGAAATGCAATTCACTGTTTATAATATTTCTGTGAGTTTATTCGTTATGGCACTGAATTACTAAATTATTATCTTAATTTCCTTTTGTTACTGCATGTTGATGGCTCTTGAATCAAGGCAGCTTATAACCAGTGTGGAAACTGCGTGCAGTTATTCATCTTTTTATCTAAACTTGAACCAAAAATCTTTATCAGTTTGCCAGTGTGGAACTTTAAATAATTACTTATTCAACTAAATTGGAACTTTACATATTTATCTGTTTATCGATTATAATGTTTTCTCGTGGAAAGCAGTGAACTAACGAATAATCATTTTTGTTATTGGTTAAACTCTCTCTCTCTCTCTCTCTCTCTCTCTCTCTCTCTCTCTTGTTACCATATCCACAAGCCTCCCACGCATCTCTCATGACTAACCAAGAATAAACGAAGAAGAATAGTTAAGAATGAATACAGATCTAATCTATGACAAGCAGTTGAAAGCATTACCAATTCCCATCGGAGCAGTTAGCATTGGCCTTTACGAAACTTACAAGAAGTTCGGTTGAAATTAAATACGTTACTCACAATACATAACCCATTTTAATGTGGGCATTCACACGCGAGTTAATGTTCACAAGAATTGTAATTACGAATCATTCACACAGACACGCACACAAGCGCCTCGAATGCGTGATTGGTATGGTCTTAGCGTCCCAATCTGGTGGTCGGTGGTCGGGGTTCGATTTCCTCGGACCATTCCATTGAGGGAGTGAGAGATGTGTATTTGTGGCTGGTGAATTAGAAGTTCACTCTCAGACGTGGAGTTCGGAAGGTCACGTAAAGCCGTTGGTCCGTTGACGAATAACCACTGGTTCCATGCAACGTAAAAACACCATACAAACAAGCAAACAAACACAGACACACACATTCAACATTGTCCAGAAAGCAGGTGCCATTAAGCACTGCCGTCTCGTAACAAGATAAAGTCATTACGTTACAGATAAGAATGGTGTCACTAAGCATGCCAATGCCAACAAGCATAGCATTATATATCCTGATAACCAGATAATTCAGAAGATTGTGACTGATAACCAGTCGCTAAATAACATTGTAAGTTTTTCTAAATCTGTACCGCTTCCAGACGACTTAACAGTCTGACTGGAACTTAGTTACCTTAATGATTTCTTTTCTTAAAAACAAACAAATAAGGGAAATATATCAAAACTGTAAATTTTCTAAATATTATTCTGTCCATATAAGTATAACATTGTTTCTGTGCGTCAATTTGTTAGGCCTGTTTATAGGACATCTGTCATTATAGTTGCCACATCCAAGCCCATAAAAGAAAACTGTCCATGGGCGTCCAGATTATGCCTACCCACATTTTCTCAAAGCCGACGGCCTTATATATTTATCTTTTGACTCCCACGTCATTGCACAAAACAGTTAATCAATTAACCATGATAACAGAACTGATATGTGTAGTACAGTAAGTTCCAAAACTGAAGCGACAAATTTCAGAGAATTTCGTTCGAAATTCACTAACTGGCAACTACAACTCGTAGCTGAAAAATATATATTTTTTTTCTACAGTGAAAGCTCTATCAAGCAAAATAAAGCTAACATATGATGCACAAATATCAAATCTATGATATTTATAACAATCATAAGAAAAATTACGGTAATAGTAATTATTTTAAAGTATAGCAATTACTTCAAACTATAGAAACGAAACAATTTGAAATTTTCGTTCAACACAGTATTACCAACATTACCAATGTATATTTCGAGCAATGTGGAAACAAATATTAATATTATGTGTATATCAATATTTTAGCGAAGATGCATAAAACCATGCAAGTATCAATCACTTGGTATCAATAGAATGTGAAGGGAAAATCTCCGCGACATTAAACATAATCAACCATGAATGCACCTAGATTCAATGGAGAAGTTGGGGGTGGTTGGTAGTTCTGACTCTAGCTTCTAGGACCGAGCATAAAACACCATCTTCGAGAAAGGCTCTAACTGCTGCTGCTACCTTCAGGTGACTAGGCCTTGTTCCGGGCATTGCAAGGCTTACAATGCAGGGCCACTGTCTGTTATTTAGGCAAAGATAGAACCTTCAGGACCGACACCAGGACCTATCCTTGCACCTGGGAAACAGACCTCGCTATATAAAAAAAATAAGAAAGTCGGTCGCAAACAACCAGAACACCCGTAAAATCACCATCGGTTAAGTAGGGAGACGACAGACCCCCAATCATCCCTTCCCCCTCTACCTATACCTTTACCCATAATACTAACTACACCTTTTTCACTTCAACCTATTACTTCAAATCTTCGAATCATATCCCAACCGTGAAATTTAAGACTGAATTTGCGTAAGTGGGCGTATCATAAGGGAGTGATATCACCCAAATTCATATCACCACTGACAACCAGCAATCAGTTCGATCCAGTCAAGTATTATTGCATAACAGAAATTTATGAGTTTTTTTGGGGAATATATATATATATATATATATATATATATATAATATATATATATATATATATATATAAAGAAGCCACCCGAGCATGACCAATAGGCCTAGTGCTCGATTCTTAAAACAGACCTCTGGTTATTCCTGTATGATTAAAACCTCCTGAGAGAGAGAGAGAGAGAGAGAGAGAGAGAGAGAGAGAGAGAGAGAGAGAGAGCATAACAGGGGATACTCGAATTAAAATAATACTCGCCAAGCATATTCACACTCCGGATCGTATGGACAAGAATAGTCTCACTTATGCACTGAAAGAAAAGAAAAAAAAAAAAAAGGTGGAAACCTACGAAATACTTGTCTGGTGCGACCCTGAACGCAATTCCGCATGCAAAAATTTGCACAATCGAGAAATTCCATGAAATTATTAACTAACAAGCTGGAAAATATATTTCCTTGATTCTTGAAATAGGCCTAACCATGTAACAACGCTAAAACGCGCACATTAACTTGGATTTCGTTTTTTTTTTTTTTACACCAACTTGTCATATTTATATTTCATTTAATCAGATGCTAAATTTCTCTGTGCTTTATCAAAAGAAATCATTATAACTTTCGATATAACGCTATAAAAGTAAAGTAGAAAGTTAATTTACAAATATTAGGCCAATGCTTATGCACACGGTTCCTGCTGCCATTCTATGGTGAACACTTCATATCACACTTTGAAGCCGCAGATGTTTCTTTGGGGAAATTCTTTTTTTTCTATTAATAAACAATTACTGAACTAACATTGATCATTCACTGGGGAAATACTTTGTGCGCTTATTCAGTTAATCACTGATACGTATTATCAGATAAATAGGATGACAATAATTGGAATAAAATTTACTAACTGGCAACCCCATGAGTTTCTATAGAAGTACGATCAATTCTGAGATTTGTCGCTTCACTTCTGGAACTTACTGTACTACATGAAGGTTGGTAAATTAGAACTTCAAGGAATAAAACGAGACATTATGGGATACTTCAGTGCAGTTTAGACCCGCGAGAGATCAAGTGTCAAAACAGATGACTAGTGACCTTGAAAGACTGAAGAGTACAGACGTCAGTGATGGCACAGCGCACACACACACATATATACAACCACGCACACACTATTATTCACAGGCTTCGCATTAACATGTAAGCCTGAAAGAAATGCGGCCGTTATGAGGTTTGAAAGATGGCTAAAGAAAGTTAAAAATCTAACAACAGTTACAAAATTGGGCAGATTGGAATCCCTTTGGGACAGACCAGAACCGTCTTATTCAAAGTTCTTTAAAGATCTTCCATAACGAAAATTTTAAAGATTTTCAAAGATCTTGTGTATTACTTTTTATTTATGCGCCCGGTCGCATGTTAAGAACATTGATAATGATATAGAACAAATGTTGTCGAACTAAACAGTGTATATGTGACGTAGTTACTCTACACAGAGATAAGGTAACGTGCACCGATTTGGAGGCTGTAATTGGGAAAATAGAATTATATAAATTTACTTACCTTGCTGAATGTTCTGTAAGTGGGTTTATCTTTTATTATTAGATATAATTTGGGAAAATTAAATTGATGTGTCCTTATATGTGTTTATTCTTTGCTAGGGGTTCTTATAAATTTTCGACCAATGTGTTTTCTGGGCTCTTGGACTAATAAAACTTATTTCTTTGAAAGGCACTTTGTTGCAATTACGAGTTTGTAGGCACGAGGGAATTTTACTGGGTACGATACGATAGTCACTTCACTGTCTTTCGCACACCACACTTTGCACTTTCCTTCACTTCTGTTCTCTTCTTCTTCTCGGTTTTACTACCGCGCCACTCTGCTGTTCTCACTCTCGGTAACCCTCTGTCTTTTTTTCTTCTCTTATCTCTCTTTCTTGTCTTTTCTTTCTGTCTCTGGCCTTTTTATTAGGTATCTTTCTTAGCACCGCCTTTGGATTTTGGGATTTTGACGTGGGTGTGGCATCTTCTGAAAGACTTCTTGTGTCTTAGTGGCTAAAGACTTTATACAAACCGCCTTCCTGTCAATTCTTCTATAGTGATTCATAGACTATAAATTAGGAAAAAACGCTCTTGTCATGCCCTGGCTTTTTGGGGGTGTATCCCTGCTGAGACATTTCTGGGGTGTCCCTCAGACCTGGCATCACGGCTTTGATTTGTCAAGACTCGATGCCTACTCTTGGAAAGGGTGGAGCCAAGATTTTCACACGATCCACCTTTGAAACAAGGAAGCCTTGAGTTTCCCTCGGTTATATTAAACAGAAGGCCCTTGAAAAGGTCCAACCTTACATTAATTCTCCGACACTCGAAGTGTCACAAATGTTGGGCGGGCCAAAGAGTCACTTAATCTTCGGAGATGAGACTTACAGAGTTTTGGGGAGATGGAAACCAGATGCCTGACGGCTAAAGACCTGGTCGTTTTGGAGTAACAAGATCCTTTCTTAAAAATCATTATTCGTTCCCTTTCCCATTTCCGTGCCATTCTCTCAGTTCTTTGTAAGTTAATGCCTTTTGGAATAATTTCCTTAATTCCTTAACGACACTGTAACATATTATATGGTTTATGAGAGGTTTTACTGGCTGCCTGAGAGCACAAGAGCCCCGTGCTGGTACAAGCCAGCTGTTTCTAGAACGAACAAGTGTTGTTCTGTCTATCTATTTATCTATAATATTCTATATGAAAACACCTCCCTATTGCAGTTCTCGCGAAGGAGATGCTGATCGAATTTTTTTTATTGGTGACTTCCCTGGTCCTCCTCTGGGTGGCGTTGAGGAGGCCCTCTGGGCTACCTCCTGGTGAGTTCAGACCTAACAGGGAACCCTCGAAGGGTTATCTAGTGAATTTATTTATAGAATTTTGTCAAATAGTCTACCCATTCTTGAGATACAAGTAAAAACATTTTTCTTCTCAATCAAGTTGACTAAGGGAATCATCTTAGTACCTTGGTGTTGGTTCTAACAGTAGTCTAGTCATTATACTGGTGTCTCTTTTGCAGGACGATGGGTCTGCCTGTGATCGGCTACGTTCCTACGAGTGGCAAATACATCGACGACGTCCTGAAGGACTTCCAGAAGGAGTTTGGTGACATATATATGTGAGTCTTACCAGCCAGACCACACTTTCTCCCTTTTTATACTGTGACAGTCAGTAATCCTAAACCTACGCTGCTTGGTGTCTTATTTCCCCTCCATTGTCAAGCTCTGAAACTCTTTGCCTTTCAAGTACTTCTTTTTTCTTTGTTTCCAAGATTTCCCTGGCCCCTTACTCTGCCACAAATTGATCATTGCATATATTACCTGATTTTCCTCACCTGTGACCAATTAAGTTTCAAACAATTATTTTGCAGATGGAAATTTGGAAGCAGACTTCAAGTGTTCATACACGATTACATTTAATCCAAGCAGGAGGCTTTTTGGGGAGTCCAGATTTCGTCAGCAGGCCTGACATGGAACTGTTCAAAGCCTATGAGGGATGATGTTTATGGTAAGTGTCTACCTTTTTCGTGCTATGTACAGTCAGTTCCAAAAGCGGTGTCGCCCCGACAGGCTTGGCTCGGATTGATCATGCCCTTCTTGCCCTGAAAGTGGCCCACGTTCAAACAACCGATGCATAGTTAGAGTAGTTCGAATAGGAGGAGGAGCGAAATTACGGTAATCAGGCTAAGAAATGCAATAATTAATGAAATATATATAGACAAATAAAAAAGAGAGAGAGAGAGAGAGAGAGAGAGAGAGAGAGAGAGAGAAGGTGGAGGGGGAGGGGGTGAGATAATAAAGAATACAGGAACGGTAACGAAAGAATTGCATACAGTGATGGAGAGAGAGAGAGAGAGAGAGAACTTTTATTCCTGTTTAGTTATTAATCTGATCGATATATTTGAGACGATCTGCTTTAATAAATATGTTATCGTATGTGTTTTGGAAAATGATTATGAAATCTTATCACATCGTATTGTTTTCAATCGTTATCATATTGTCTATATAAAAAGCCTTAAATATTGTTGGAACTGATTATTCATATTACTATTATTCAGACGGTATTATCCTCCATTTCATAATCCTATAAGCAGCTGTATTCTCTCTCTCTCTCTCTCTCTCTCTCTCTCTCTCTCTCTCTCTCTCTCTCTCTGTGTCTTATATCACCTGGATCCACTATTTGAATTATGGTAAACGTTTGATATGTTATTTGAATGTGACCAAGGATCACAAAACCATAAATGGCTACTTGACCAACTTGGGCTTGGCTGCATCTGTTTTTGCCCTATAATTACCTGCATTACCAATAATATACACACCAGGTTTTGTTACCGTGGGTTGTATGATTCATCAAAGCATCAATTTTACAAGGATAATATTTTATTAATCCATCCTAAGAACACATTACTGGGTATACTCATCTAGTACAGGACTTGGATGCTATTATATTGCATGAAAAAAATAATGAAATAACATGGGTAACGGGTAACAATTCAATTGAATTCGTTACATGAATATTTTATTGCATGTAAAAATAAAAATAAACTATACTTAATGTGCAACTTCATACACCTTACGAGTATGAATACGTATATCTACATCTACGTATATTAATGACCTCGTTAATAGCGGGTCCAACCACCGCGGGCGTCTATTACCTTGTTCAGGCGGGTTGGCATGGAGGCTACGAGGCGTTCGTAAATGTTTGGTCAGCGTCGCACGGATTCCCATACATCTCTCACTGATCGGTCACTAGCATCGCATGTCCGTTCTGGTCCCTTTATTATTTCATGTTTCATTATCCCCCATTGATTTTCTATGGGGTTGATATCACAGCCTTTGGCAGGCCAGTCCATTACCTGAATTTCAGGGTGCCTCCTGCACCACTCGATCACAATGTGGACAAAGATGATGGTTTCGTTGTCAGGGTTTGTCATGGCTCTTACTGTTGGCAGCATCACATCTTGTAGAAGTAATACATATTCCCTGGCATTCAACTTGCCATTCACCCTTACTAGTTCCTCTGGGCCGTGACTTGACATCCAGCCCCAGTAATTAACTCCAACCCTGCCGCTCCTGGCTCTCTTGAATGTTGCTAGCATCATATCTTATGCCGATGCGTCGCCAAACCTGCCTTGCTGTGGCCTCCGCCGACGTAAAGTAAGTGTAGATCATTGTAATTACTGAATAAACCTCCACAAAGGTTGCGAACACACGACTGTCAAGACCACGGGCGTTATACAGATCGTGTATGGCTGTGTGGCACGTTACCTCGTAGGAAAACAGGGATTCTTAAAGCAACCGATAGTAACAGTCATTAACCAGATATACGAAGACGATTTTTCCTCAGTTCGACACCAAATTTCTCTCATACTTTTTCTTTTTCGTATTATTGCTTCAACCTCCTTCAAATTGTACCAACTCTCTCCACCGTTGCCTATCCAACCTCTTATCCTCCTTTCACTGTCATGATCCTGGGAGGAATACCATTGCTAGGATTGGAATTATTTTCGAAACCAATTGTGGGGGCTGTGGTTGTCTAACCAAATACCAGAGTGTTTGGACCATAAGAATGTCAGTATCTTTTTATTGGCATGTGGAACTATCTCAGTACAAAAATTGGCCCTCGCACGATTAAAGTGGGGATGATTGTATTCCTGAAATGCTCTCAGTCCTATCAAGCAGGTTGACTTACACTTGAGCCACTCCAATCATGGTGATACTACCATCCCTTCGGGCTAGGGTATGGAGTGGACATTCGGAAGTCAGCTCACACTGGTGTCATTGGTAGTGAAATTAATCTCATGGAAGGCTAATGAGGTTCTTTTAAGGTGACAGGCAGTCTGAAAATTTTCTTCCTCTAAAATATTCCTCCCTCCCAAACCCCCCAACCCCGCCCCCCCCCCAAAAAAAAACTAATATTGATGATGTTTCCTCTACCCCTGGATCCTATGGCGAACCCCAGACACTGTTGACGACCTCTGCCAACATGAGTAAGGAAAACCCTGTTGACGGCCTAGGCAATAACCAGGATCACTCCACCTAGAAAAAAAAAATTGATACCAACCCACAAGGAAATTTAAAACGCTATGGCGATAATATAGTAATAAAAGCTGGCAATGAGACTCAAACAGTATTATTAAGTAATTTTACATCCTCTTCATCGGATAATATTTTGAGTCTTTCCCCACCACACCCTCAACCATGCAAAGGGAATAATTTATTGTGGTGATCTCTGTGAGTTTTCAGAAGAGGCCATACTGAAGAGGTGCCCACCTACTGTTAAAAAACTAAAAGGAAAAAGCAATGCCATCTTATTGGTGTTTTCCACACCATATCTTCCTGACTATATCAAAATTAGACACTTAAACATCCATGTCAAACAATTTCACCCAAGGCCCATGCGGTGTTATAGGTGCTATGATTTCGGCCATGTCAGTGTCAGATGCACCAACGAGAAAAGATGTTTGAACTGCTCAGTTCCATGATCTCTCTTCTGAGTGCATAAGAGAAATTTTATTTCCTTTGTAAGGGAGTTCATTCTCCGAACTCTAGACAATGTCACCAATATAAAGTGGAACAGGCTCTAGTTGAAACAGCTAATAATGAGCATATTACCTTTGGAGGCACCAGGAAAAAACTCTTGGGAAATAATAATACCAGAGGAACAACTTATTCAAGTATTTTATCCAGTCCACGTGATTTCTTCCACAAGACCTAATTTGCAGAATCATAGCCTCTCCAACTCTTCTTCATCGAGTCACCCTGGACCATATTATTCTTGTACTAATACAGCTACGCCTCATTATTCATTTAAGCATAAGTATACCAATAGAATAATTGAAAATGCAAAAAGCAATGACACTCAAAACGCTAAAAATAAACAAGAAACTCTTACGCCATTACAAAACTGATTTGGAATACTCAGCACTAAGGAGACTTCCAAAGATATAGAAGATCTCTCCGAAGTGGATATGGTTGATCTTGAACCCCAAAAATCTAACTCTGAGAGATTAAAAACGGGTCCTTGAAAATGCAACCCTTCCAAAATAAAATAAAAAAAATCTAATAAAGAAGAATGTTTGGGTGAACCTGAAGAGGTTTCTTCTAATGTTCTTATGGAGGAAGATTTGTTGGTTGAAGTACCAAATCGACTTGAAGAAACAGATACATTGCCTCAACTCCAAGTCACTGAATCTGAACTTAATATAACAATTAATGAAGCCATTAAACGTGTGGTAAAGGTCGAGGCCCATAAGAATCCTTCTGATACGCAAGTAATTAAAGAAAATACAATTACCAATGCACCCCTCGAAGAAATAAATCTTTCTCCAGTTATAGGCATAACTGGGAAATCAATGATTTTTCACAAAACAACCGAGAATAGAACTGCCCACAAAATCTCTTGCGAGTGCAATGATTGCTTCTTATCTGTAATTAATGATATTAAGAACATGAATATACACAAAATTAATAATGTAATCGATAACTTTGTCAAAAAAATAAATAGAATGAAAACCAATAGGGTAAACTAGAAACACACTGTTCATCTTGAAAAATTTATAGAAAAACCTAACCATAATCCAAATGATAATAAAGCAAACCATAATCAAAGTAAACATCAGGAAGTAATATTTAAAGAATCGAAACCTAATAAAAAAGTAATGCTAACGCAGTTAAACAGAAACCTAACTCTGATTCATTAGGAAATGCGATATATATTCATAACAAAGTAACTGACGATGCCATGACAATTAAAACTTCAGAGTTTCAATTATCTGGAGTTAAATTACATCTGAATGATAACACCTTTAGTATTTACAATATGTATAATCAACCTTCTTGCAACTATGATCTGTAAAATTTACCCAAAGATTTGCCAGATATGCAAGAGGATTTCATATTAACGGGAGACCTCAACGCCCGCAATCCCCTTTGGGACACGAATTGAGTTAGTGTTGATACAAATCGTTCCAAGATTGAACAAATAATAAATTATCATAACCTCTGTATATTAAACGAGGGAGATATGAGCACTTGCTATTCAAAAACTCATGGAACATATTCATCAACAGATGTAACTCTCTTCCAACAATATTATTGATAGGTTTGAATGAAACATCTTAGATGACCTATATGGCAGTGGCCATTTCCCTATTTTGATAACCATGTTTGGACATACACCAACTACTCGTATTCAACGTTATAATACAAATAAAGCTGACTGGGATAAGTTTAAATTATATACGGGTCAAATGCCTCCCTTCAATTATTCACAAGATCAGGATGAAACAAATGATTTCTTCGAAAACTTCATCACAAAAGCAGCTGACAAATCTATGCCTCTGACGAATGCCCCACCAATGAGACACTCGGTTCCTTGGTGGTCAGAGACTTTAACCC